>NC_085875.1:51636175-51643675 GCF_034702125.1 Engraulis encrasicolus
GCTTTGGTTAAAAAGTGTTTGCCAAATGCATTGTAATGTAATGTGTTGTGATCATGCAGTGATGCTGTGGGAGATGGTGATAGGTGATAGGGATGGTGATGCATGGATGTCATGTTCTTACGGTGATGAATGGATGTCACGTTGTCATGGTGATGAATCATGTTGTTATGGTGATGCATGGATGTAATGTTGTCATGGTGATGTGTAGAGTGCTGTTGTGGAGATATAGTGATTTGACCATGTCATTGCCAGCAGTCAGGGTCATGGACATGCCAGGGTTGGTGTGTGGGTATACCAGTGGGTGTGCCAGTGTGGGTATGTCAGTGTGGGTATGTCAGCCCTGGTGTTAATGCCAGTATTGGCATAGTATAGTGTACATTACAGTTATCAGAATGTAGTCATTTACAAATATGGCAGATGTGACATAACATGTTTCAGTAGTAGAATCTGGTGTAATGTAGAGTGGAGTAGTGAACTCAGTCGCGCTAGCATGGGGTGAGAGATGAGATGAATGAAGTCGTAGAGTAATGTACTTTGTGTTTTAGTAGAGTAGAATAGTAGAATAGTAATTTCTCAGTTCTCAGTTATGCTAGCTTGAGTGTAGAGATGCAATAAGATGAGTAGAATAGAGCATTAGAGTAGAATAGAGTACTCTAGTGCAGTAGTAGAGTAGAGCAGTAGAATAGAATAGAATAATGTAGAGTAGTAAGTAACCTCAGTCATGCTGGTGTGAGCGTTGAGGTGAGTAGAGTGGACCTGTGCTCAATTCAATACCAATGTAACAATTCTAATGGGGCCATTTTGATAGTTGTGGTGATGAAGAATTTGTAGAGTTGATGCCAATGCAGTGTAGAGTACAATAGAGTGTAGAGATGGGTAGAGTAGAGTACAGTGGAGTGTAGAATAGTAGAGTAAAGTAAAGTAGAGTTGATTCCTGTGTAACGGAGGGCAACCAGCAGAGTGTGGCGTAGAGCGTTAGTAAACCTCCCTCCCGAAGCTTCATACAGTATTGGTAGTGCTGAGCTATCAGACTGATCCTTTATCTCAGCGGTATCATCAGAGAGAGTAGACAGAGGTTCCATTGGCCCATTGTTTCCGGGTTCTATTATTGCAAGGGGGAGGGGGGGGATGTAATCCCCCTTTAGGCAGACCTAGGCAGACCTAAGGACTGTTCTATTCAATGCTAGGAGTATTATGACACGCCCCTTTAGGCAGACCGGAACCTGGTCATGTTAGGTGCCCATAGCAACCTATTATGTTGGCATATCTCTATGTACTTAAAGAATCTTTGGTATCATGCTGTGCCTCCCATACCTGAACTGAAGAGTTGGCTAGGAGATGGCAAGTTCGAGACCCAACGGGCGGACCGCGCAGGAACACTTCAGTTACACCAGAGTAGAGTAGAGTAGAGTAAAGTGTAGAGTGTAGACCAGTGAAGGGGTGAGGATGGGAGAGTTGATGCTAGTGTACTCATGTGGCCATAGTTGGGTAAAAGTACATTTCCTTTCTTATAAGGGGTAGATCTGTTGTTGTGTTGCTTTAATATAGGCTGCTACACTACCCATGATGCACTAGGCCAGGGGTTCCCAAACTTAACCATGGTAAGGCCCCCTAACAGTAGATCTCAGCTCCCTAATATGAAAAGTATGAAACCTTAAGCCTATACGCCATTTTTTTTTCCAGACACCACCCTTCACATCTTGATGTAGTTGCCACATTCCCCAGTAAACAAATTTGATTGCGTTTTAGTTTACTCAACTTTATTGAAGTATTCATTTTATTTTGCTAATTTTGTCTCTAATTTGCCACGACCCCCCTAGCACACCCTGGAACCCCCCAACCAGGGGTCCCCGGCCCCCACTTTGAAATCCACTGCACTAGGCAATAGGGTTACTTTGGAGACCATGTCCTCAGATAGGGAGTTCTTGAGTAAAGTTTGGGCATAAACCCACAATCACTGTGTGTGACGTGTCATATAAATGTGCTACGCGGCACAGCATAGACTTGGTGCCAATGCTCTCTGGGGCCATTTTGAAAGTGTTGCCCCCTCCAAAGGTTAAGCAGTTTATGAAGCCTTTATACAGCTTTAACACACACACACACACACACACACACACACACACACACACACACACACACACACACACACACACACATTTACACATACACACTTTATTCAGGTTTAGCGCACCAGTTTTGGCCAAAATCCTAAACGCCCGCTTCCTCCGGGGATGTGCTGCTTAAACACACATGCGTGACAGACAAACTCACGTACAGCCGGAGAAGTGTATGTGTGTGTGTGTGTGTGTGTGTGTGTCTGTGTGTGTGTTCGTGTGCGTGTGCGTGTGCGTGAGCGTGTGTACAGCCGGCTGCAGAACTGCAGTCCTGTGGCGTTGTGTGGTAGGCGGACACATGGGGAAATGTGAGTGTGAGAAATAAAAAGACAGAGTGCTAAAGATACAGTCTGGGACAAGGTGTGTGTGTATATGTGTGCGTGTCTCTTTTGTATAATGTGAGTCTCTTTGTTTAATGTAGTGTGTGTGTGTGTGTGTGTAAGTGAGAGAGAGAGAGAGAGAGAGCGAGAGAGAGAAAGAGTGTGTGTGCGTGTGCGCGTGTGCGTCTGCGCGTGTGCGTCTGCGCGTGTGCGTCTGCGTTATCAGCGATTGTATGCTGCTAGTCCTTAACTGTGTGTTTTTACGTGTCTGTGTGTGTGTGTGTGTGTGTGTGTGTGTGTGTGTGTGTGTGTGTGTGTGTGTGTGTGTGTGTGTGTGTGTGTGTGTGTGTGTGTGTGTGTGTGTGTGTGTGTGTGTTTGCGGTTGAGTTTGGCTGTTTCAGTCATATGATGTATAAACTGCATTAGTGTTGCGGACGCAACTGAGCGCGTGCGAGATCTGATTAGTCCACAAAGCCTGCTCTGTGTGTGTGTGTGTGTGTGTCTGGGTGTGTGTGTGTGTGCGGCGCGCATGTGCAATTGTATGCGTCTGCTCTGGAAATATCTTGTGACCCAACTGTAACAAACTTACAGTCCCACAGAAGAAACCAAACCAAACCAATCCCATACCTGGTGTGTGTGTGTGTGTGTGTGTGTGTGTGTGTGTGTGTGTGTGTGTGTGTGTGTGTGTGTGTGTGTCTGTGTGTGTGTGTGTCTGTGTCTGTGTCTGTGTCTGTGTCTGTGTCTGTGTCTGTGTCTGTGTCTGTGTCTGTGTGTGTGTGTGTGTGTGTGTGTGTGTGTGTGTGTGTGTGTGTGTGTCTGTGTGTGTGTGTGTGTGTGTGTGTCTGCTTGTTGTTCAAGTTAGATCTGCCCTGTGGGGACTGCGATTCTCTGTTGTGAATAACACTGATTGTGGAAAAAAGGCTAAGTAGCGCTCAACAGCTGAAGGGTAGCCCAGTAGCAACAGCCCAATACAGAACCTCTCTCTCTCTCTCTCTCTCTCTCTCTCTCTCTCTCTCTCTCTCTCTCTCTCTCTCTCTCTCTCTCTCTCTCTCTCTCTCTCTCTCTCTCTGCCATAATATTCAGCATATTAATCAGGAGAAGTATGTACAGTATCCTATTATATATGATTATTATTATGCCGTGCAGTACAGTATCGTATTATACACTGTATATGGTTATTATTATTATTATACTTCTTATATCCTGAAACGGGTTGACCCACAACCCGAGCCATAATCAGCTCAACATTTAACAAACTCTATACTCTGAATATGGAGTGCAATGGGAGACATTGTGGACATTGTTCATGTTTTTGATCATTTCAAGTGTGTGTGTGTGTGTGTGTGTGTGTGTGTGTGTGTGTGTGTGTGTGTGTGTGTGTGTGTGTGTGTGTGTGTGTGTGTGTGTGTGTGTGTTCGTGTGTGTGTTCGTGTGTGTGTTCGTGTGTGTGTGTGTGTGTACTCTGCCTAGTCCTTAACTGTCTTTTTACTTTTCTTCTTTTCCCCTGTGTGTTTGTTGAGTTTAGCCAGACTAAGTCCTCGATTCATCTGTGTCCGACAAAACTGACAGACACACAGCTAGTTATACGAACACACAGCTAGTTATACGAACACACAGCTAGTTATATGAACACACAGCTAGTTATACAGACACACAGCTAGTTATACTGGCATTAGCTAATTATACAGACACACGGCTAGTTAAACAGACACACAGCTAGTTATAAGTAATAATAATAATAATAATAATAATAATAATAATAATAATAATACCTTCGTTTTATATAGAGCCTTTCAAAACACCCAAGGTCGCTTTACATAGTATCAGTTTAAGTGTGTGTAGGTGTGTGCTTGTGGACACTAGAAGTCAAAGGCCTCCAAAAAGAGATGGGTGTTAAGGTGTTGTTTAAAGATGACCAGTGAAGAGGCATTTTGAATGTGGCTGGGAAGGTCATTCCAGCTCTGTCACTGGTGGCCTTGAGTCTAGTGCGGGGGATGACCAGCTCTCCCTTGGAGAAGGACCACACAGTGATCTTGAGGGGTCATAGGAGTGGAGGAGGTCAGAAAGGTAGTGGGGTACCAGACCATTGAGGGACTTGAAGGTGAGGAGGAGGACTTTGTAGATGATCCGAGATTTGACGGGGAGCCAGTGTAGCTGTCTGAGTAGCTATACTGACACATAGCTAGTTATACAGACACAAGGGGCACTGAAGCCCAAGCCTCTGAGCTATGAAAAGAAACACTTCATTACTGGAGTGCATTTCTGGAAAGCGAAGTTGCTAACTATGTTTGCTACTTTGTTGGTTGCAATGCAATTTCCCATTGGCAACTACCGAAGTTGCTAACTGCTAACAACTACGCTTTCCAGAAATGCACCCCTGGTCTATATTTGTGTTCTGATATTGTGTTACAAAATTGCACTTTGAACTCCTGTATTTTCCGTATCGCCATGAAGGGGGCCCTTTCTTGTTCTCTGGCCCTGGGGCCCATGGAGTCATAATCCGTCCCTGGACATGTACGTAGCCAATTCTATGTGGCCAGCGATGGCCTACTGATCGCTGACCAACGACCATTTTCTTTCTACTTTATTGTGGTGTTTTGCTGTTCAGCATCTGGACGATATTCATCCTCGGAGTCCCGCTGTGGAGATCCTATATGACATAAGCATTAGCCAGACATAAACTACAAGACCACCCCAACTGTGTTTCAAAAACAACAATGTGTGCTAGTTATAATGACACACAGCTAGTCTTACACGGCCAGTTATAGGCCTACTGATAGAGAACATTTCCTAGTAGGCCTATGTTGAAAGTTCAACACCAGGGGCCTAGAGCCTACTAAGAAGCTGGTTCAGGAGTAAATAAGGTTAGGTTAAGAGGTAAATCATCTAATAAAAGAGCATGAAGTCCTCATTTTCTAAAGAAACCAGCGTCTTAGTACAGGCCCCATGACAATATTCATCCTCACACTGTGGAGATCCTACGATGTTAGCATCAGCGTTATTTTACATTAGCTGGTTAACCTCAGATATAAGAATGCCGCACACTCTGCTCCATGTTTTAATGGTGAAGTGACGTTTCGGCCGTCTGGCCTTCTTCAAACTTGTACATTTATATGCTCAGGAAGCCAGCACCTCAAGAAAGACTTTATTGGTGTGCGATACCTCTTTTTTTCTAAAGTAACCTCAGATATAAACCATGACACATGCTCCACCCCAACTGTGTTCAAGTCAAGATTGTGTGTGTGTGTGCGTGTGTGTGTGTGTGTGTGTGTGTGTGTGTGTGTGTGTGTGTATACATATGCGTGTACATTTGAACATTTGTACATGTGTACATGTGTACATTTGTATGTGTGTGTGTGTGTGTGTGTAGGTGGGGTGTTGAGCCAGACCACTCCCACGGCCCCACCCACGACCACACCCACAGCTCCGCCCACAGCTCTGCCTACAGCTCCTCCCACTTCACCACCCATGATGCTCAGCAGCAGCAGCAGCAGTCCTACAATTCCCAGCAGCACTACGCCACCCGGATGCTCCGCCCTCAACACTTCCTCCTGCGAGGCCTGCATGCCCGGTTCATACTCCGATAACGGTGAGGTGGTGTGTGTGTGTGTGTGTGTGTGTGTGTGTGTGTGTGTGTGTGTGTGTGTGTGTGTGTGTGTGTGTGTGTGTGTGTGTGTGTGTGTGTAAGCCTGTAGGCCCGGGTCACACATGACAAGACAGGAGGTTGAGACCGGGGGGGTCAGTAAAGGAATTGAACCTGGTTCGCCGGCATAACGTAACGGTATTGCGTCTTAGCTCGTTGAGCCTGTGTGTGTGTCTGTGTGTGTCTGTGTGTCTGTGTGTCTGTGTGTCTGTGTGTGTGTGTGTGTGTCTGTGTGTGTCTGTGTGTCTGTGTGTCTGTGTGTCTGTGTGTCGTTGTGTCTGTGTGTGTGTAAGCCTGTATGCCTGGCTCATACTCCGATGCTGGTGTCAGATAAGGCACGCGTGTGTGTGTGCGCCGATCATACTCGGATAACAGTGAGATTGTGTGTGTGTGTGTGTGTGTAAGCCTGTATTATTAAGAATTATGTAAATCCCGTATTTATTGGTATGGGAATGAGACGATGCTAGGCTTTGCATGATGCATGCACGACTCACATCCACAGTCGGACTTTGCAACCTGCAACCTGCACCATGTAACACACGTCAAGATTAAAAAATGCAGCGGAGGCGTTTTGCTACACATGTTCATCACAATGCATCAACTATGTACTGTAGATTTCTGAATAACAGGCTAACTCTGTCCAGTCAGAGTCCAAACTTCAGCTGTGTTGCCAAGATATTAGCTGTAATTAGCCCAGGGATTCTTGACAGATGGGATCAAATGCATTTTGAAAACTTGATTTTGAAAATGCACAATACATTGATTATGGTTATACATTCAGGTAGATAATGATGTGTAATTTTTAGCCATGTGAAAATACAGGCTCCAAAAAAAGAAATGTTTAACAAATGAACATGTTTATCATCACAATTTGATTTCCGTCAATTCCGTCAGACACAAGAAAAGTACATAATTAAATTATTATAATAGTCCAACAACAATCTTAAGTTGTATTGTAATGTTACTTAGTTACTCTGATGTATAATAATATGTAATATACAGTATATACTTACATTTTAATTTAAGACTGTTATTAATACACAGAGTTAAACAAATGGCCATTTTCAAACTTTTATTTTGCAACCATGAGGAAAACACCTGAAGTGGTTAAGATACATGATGGTATAGATCAGATGACCATTTATTGCCTAAATAAAAAAATGACGAAAGAATTAGCTTTTCTCCCAAAATATTACAAAAACACCTGAAAGTGCTGAGAAAAATCTTAAGGAGTTGACAAAAAACTGACTGAGTTGACAAACTGATCGGATTTCTCTAGTTTCTAGTATCTAGTTTATTTACATTTGACCATTGACCATTTTGGTCATTCTTAATGGAGCACTCCTGCCAATTTCAATATCTGTTGTATTGGTCACGCTACTCATGACTTGTCAGGACCCAGTGATGCTGCATTTTTTGGCTC
>NC_085875.1:51648675-51661175 GCF_034702125.1 Engraulis encrasicolus
ATGCAACATGATCTCCAAAAATTCCGTGCTCCTGGACACGGATGTTAAGGACACAAAATCCGTGTCCAGGAGCACGGATTTTGCCAAAATTCCGTGCTCCTGGACACGGAATTGTTTTACGTGCTCCTGGACACGGAATTGTTTGAAGTGCTTTCTATAGGCTATTTCCACAGTCTTGTGTTTTCTCAGGATTTTTCTCATTTCTAATATTTTGTCTAAAAAAAAAATACATTTCTTACTGACAGGTTAGGGTTAGGGATTGCTTTGGTCTGGGCACTGCTAGTTTTCTTTCATTCATTATATGAGTTTGATAGCCCAGCAACCAACTGGAAAAGGTATTTCTCAAAAATATGTCTTTAATGACAGGTTAAGGTTAGGGAATGTTTTGGTCAGGGCACAACTTAAATTGCTATAGCATTATTTTGTTTAGGATTAGCATTTGGTATGTATTTTCTAATGATAGAGTTAACTCAGTGTTGTGGTAATAGCCTATAGAAAACACTTCCGTGTGCCCATCACGGAAAACAATTCCGTGTCCAGGAGCACGGAAAGCAATTCCGTGTCCAGGAGCACGGAATTTTGGCAAAATCCGTGCTCCTGGACACGGATTTCGTGTCCTTAACATCCGTGTCCAGGAGCACGGAATTTTTGGAGATCAGGCTGTTCCATGCCACACTCTGCTAGTTGGCCTCCGTTACAGTAGCATGAATTCTGGAAATAAACTAGTTCAAATATTGCACAGTGCACCTTTAATGTGAGCATGTGAGTGGGCGTGTGTGTGTGCGCAGTCCCTCCAATTGTGTGTGGTGTAGTGTGTTAATGTGTGTATATTAATGTATGTGTGCATGTGTGTGTGTGTGTGTGTGTGTGTGTGTGTGGTTCTTCCAATTGTGCACGGTGTACTGTGTATATTAATGTGTGTGTCTGTGTGTGTCTGTGTGTGTGTGTGTGTGTGTGTGTGGTTCTTCCAATTGTGCACGGTGTACTGTGTATATTAATGTGTGTGTCTGTGTGTGTGTGTGTGTGTGTGTGTAGTTCCTCCAATTGTGGGCGGTGTAGTGTGTGTCCACCTGGGTCAGAAGCTCTGATGATGGGGGCTCGAGAATGCACCATGTGTCGCCCAGGTAACCAACTGCCAATCAAAGCATATGCACTGACACCTAGGTAACTAAACACAACACACACTATCACCCAGGTCTTTCAATGTGGTGATTGTAGGTTCGAATCCCACCCTTACCTCTCCCTACATTGGCATCTCTTATATCCATGGCTGAAGTGCCCTTGAGCAAGGTATCCAACCCCACACTGCTCCAAGTACCGTTAGCGATACCCTGACAAATCATAACTATAAGTTGCTTTGGATAAAAACGTCAGCTGTAATGTAATGTAAAGTAATGTAGCTAACATCCAATCACACCAGAGCAATGGATGCAACTCTGAATGACATGAACACTGAACCATGACAATGCACTATGGTTTCAAATTAACATGTACACTGCTTATTAATGTGTGTGTGTGTGTGTGTGTGTGTGTGTGTGTGTGTGTGTGTGTGTGTGTGTGTGTGTGTGTGTGTGTGTGTGTGTGTGTGTGTGTGTGTGTGTGTGTGTGTGTGTAGCGCGTGTGTGTAGCGCGTGTGTGTGTGTAGCATGCGCGCGCCCGCGCCTGTGTGTGTGTGTGTGTGTGTGTGTGTGTGTGTGTGTGTGACTAACCGCACATTACATTACATTTGCCAGACACTTTTATCCAAAGTGACTTATAATCGAGGACACAATTATAGCAAACAACACTTGCAGATACAAAGAACACAGGAAATATACAGAACAATAAGTGCAAATGCCAAGTGGGATTAGCTCTTTTTGTAAGTACATTAGCACAGGGTTAAGTAGACACACACACACACACACACACACACACACACACACACACACACACACACACACACACACACACACACACACACACTTGGCCCAGCATGCCTTAGACCAGCGGTACTCAACTAGAAACTGAAAAGGTCCACTCGACAAATTTCAATGTCTCCAGGGTGCGAAAAAGTCGCAGTGTATTTCAAACTCAAATGACACAAAGTCATGGGTGAGCGGTTAGGGCTTCAGACTTGCATCCCAGAGGTTGCCGGTTTGACTCCCGACCCGCCAGGTTGGTGGGGGGAGTAATCAACCAGTGCTCTCCCCCATCCTCCTCCATGACTGAGGTACCCTGAGCATGGTACCGTCCCACCGCACTGCTCCCCATGGGGCGCCACTGAGGGCTGCCCCCTTGCACGGGTGAGGCATAAATGCAATTTTGTTGTGTGCAGTGTGCAGTTTTCACTTGTGTGCTGTGGAGTGCTGTGTCACAATGACAATGGGAGTTGGAGTTTCCCAATGGGCTTTCTTTTTCAAAGTAGGTCTCGTGAAATATTGGACCGAATATTAGATGACATTGAATATAAGGCAAACACACCTCCCTGCCTTTATTTATGTCAAAATGCTTCAAATTGTTTCCCCACATTTAAATAGAACACATTTCATAAAATCCTTCTTCGTCAGGTGTGCGTAACCATGCCACCTGCAGCAAGACCTTGGGTAGAACGCTCCCGAGATACTGACTTCCCTTGTCTTTAGTAGAAGTGTGTGTTGAATTATAGGGATGCATGAGTGTATATTAGTGTGTGTGTGTACGTGTGTGTGTGTGTGTGTGTGGGTGTGGGTGTGTGTGTGTGTGTGTGTGTGTGTGTGTGTGGGTATGTACTTGTAGGCATAATTGCATGTTAATGTGTGTGTGTATAAAGGGATGCATAATTAGTGTGTGTGTGTATGTGTGTCTGTGTGTCTGTTTGTGTACGTGTGGGTGTGTGTGTGGGTGTGTACTTGTAGGGATGCATAAGCCGGCGTTCCAGTTGATTTGTCAGATCTGCAGCAGTGGCTTCTACCAGATCAGATGGGGACAAGCGGCGTGTGATGTGTGTCCAGAGAACCACTACTGTCCCGTACGTACACACACACACACATACGCACACACACATGCACACAGACATAAGCGGCCTGCTATTACTGCCCTGTAGTTAACACACACACACACTAGCAATAGGCTTGGGAATCGAGAACCGGTTCCTGTTGAGAACCGGTTCCATGCGTTTTAATTCCATCGAATCTGTTGGCAGTTCACCTAACGGTACTCTTATTGATTCCAGTAAGCATGTACTCTAGCCTACCTACGTTTGCAACTTCCCCAGGTTATGCACACTTGGTGGATTCCAGCAAGCACTATTCATTTGGTACATCAAACAAAAGCAGCCACTCGTTTGATGCGCTAAAAGTTTGGCTGTAAAAAAAGCTCAGCATGACATCCCTCTCTCGTCCATGCGTCAGTATTTATCTGTATTTGCGGTTTGCTTTCATAACTCGACAGAGGAAGTCTTTATCTGTTTGCAGTTCGGGTAATAGACTATTGGGCTTATTAAAAAGTGGTGGAAAACTTAGTTATAACTCATCATGGATGCTCATCAGGAACATATCCTAAAAGTCCCAGAATGCAAAAGGTATTTCAATAAAACACTCCTCCTCACGCAACTTTTTTGGTCTAACTGGCGCTGTCCACAGGTGAAACTCAAAAGAATCCGTCCTTACTTGCCTGTGTCTCCCCAAATATCCCCCATTCATATGTAGATAGCATACTGTATGCATATTTCCTGCAATTAATATAGTCTGTTTTGCAGTGCCACGTGGAGTTTCCCCAGCGTGTGCGATCACTGTGCTTATAGGCACGACTTAAATCACACGTGAGCTCAACAGCTGAACCAAGAAAGACAATATCTGTCTGCAGTTTGGGTAATATAAGGCCTATTAACAGTGGTATGGGGGAAAGCCAAGTAATAACCCATCATAAGCAAGTAATGACCCTCGTAAACATCTCCTAAAAGACGCTGAATGCAGGCTAATTGAAATAGTTCTCCTCCCGCAACTTTATTTTTGTCGACATCTGCGCTGCCCACAGAGGAAACTCAGCGCAAAAAGAATCCATCCTTGCTTGCCTGTGTATCCCCAAATATCCACCAGTAGGCCTAGGCTACAGAGGGAGATTGGAATAGTGTCAGAGCGGAGAGTGACAGACAGAAAGAGGGGCGTTTCTTACAGATGCACGCTGTGTTCAGGAAGTGCCTGTCTGTTCATTTAAAGTGACTATTTTTTGTTTCTTGTATTAACAACACTACAGTATAATAGTTTGGATTTCTAATGTTTCATTTTCAGTTAAATTGTTTGAATTTCTGCAATTTTGCATTTCTGCAATAATTCTTGTCACATTATAATGAATATAGAAAATGTGTATAGTATAATAGTATATAATAGTTTAGTATAGTATAGTATAAGATATAGTAATAGTATAGTATAAGATATAATGGCAAATACATTTCTAATTTGAAGGATAGAGGCAAACATTAAAGGTTACATGCAAAGTTTGATTATGGTTGGTCTATGAAAACTTGTTTATATAGATAATTAATATATATCCACACACACGGACACACACACATACAAACACATGCTTGACACCATCTAATGTAAAATTGTTTATCGTGGTGTCTTCAGATAAGAGTCAAGCAAACTAAGGATATGGGTTACTGGAACCATGTCCTATGATCTAATGGCACCAATAATTATTAATCCATTCTCCTGATGTGAACCCCATCCTGTGTTTATTATTCCTGCTTATTTATTTATTATACTAATATAATGCATTATTATTCCACTCTCCGGATGTGAACCATATCCTGTGTATATAATATAATAAAATATAATATAATATAATGTAATGTAATGTAATGTAATATAATATAATATAATATAATATAATATAATATAATATAATGTAATGTAATGTAATGTAATGTAATGTAATGTAATGTAATGTAATACAATGTAATGTAATACAATGTAATGTAAATATAATATAAGTTGAATAATCTTTAATGTGTATGTTTCCAGTCTCCTGATGTGAACCCCATCCTGTGTCCTCTGGATGCCTTCTGTCCTGAGGGCAGCACGGCTCCTGGATACTGTATGGAGACATTCTTCCGCAAGGTGTGTGTGTGTGTTTGTGTGTGTGTGTGTGTGTGTGTGTGTGTGTGTGTGTGTGTGTGTGTGTGTGTGTGTGTGTGTGTGTGTGTGTGTGTGTGTGTGTGCGCGCGTGCGTGCACCTGTGTGTGTGTGTGTGTGTGTGTGTGTGTGCGTGCGTGCGCCTGTGTGTCTGTTGACGTGTGTGTGTGTGGCTGCATAACTACAGTATATCACGAAAGTGAATACACCCCTCACAGTTTTGCAGATTTTTGAGTATATCTTTTCATAGGAAAGCATTACAGAAATTTCACTTTGACACAACGATTAGTGGCCTTTTAACAACATATTTAACCGCTTAAATTTCTTGTTCACTCAGAAAAAAACAAAATACAGCCATTAATGTTTGAACATGTACTCACAAAAGTGAATACACCCCAGATTAAAATCTGGTAGAGAAGGGGCTGTGTTGGCTCGAATCGTCTCGAAATGAAACGAAATGAAAAGGGATGAAAGGGGAGGTCATCAGTGTGCGTTTCAACCTTTCTTTGCATTGAACTTTTACATTTTGAGTCTGCATCTGGCTTAAATAGATTGGTGTGAGATTTGAATGCAATCCTATGGAGAATATCATGATCTGCTTCAGTAGTCACAGTGCATGATGACATGCATGTTTCTTTTAGGTGTATTTCAGATTACCAATGTTGACAGCATTCATGCATCCATAAACCATGTCAGTCCCACTACCATGCTTGGCTATTGAGAGGATACACCTTTTTTGTAAAACTCACTTGTTTACCACCACACATGCTTGACACCATCTAAAGCAAATTTGTTTATCTTGGTCTCAAGAGAGATGAAAAGACCAAGGATATGGATCACTGGAACCATGTTGTGTGATCTGAAGAGACCAAGATAAACAAATATACTTTAGATGGTGTCAAGCATGTGTGGTGGTAAACAAGTGAGTTTTACAAAAAAAAGTGTATCCTATCAAAAGCCAAGCATGGTAGTGGGACTGACATGGTTTGGGGATGCATGAATGCTGTCAACATTAGTAATCTGAAATACACCTAAAAGAAACATGCATGTCAACATGCACTGTGACTACTGAAGCAGATCCTGTTATTCTCCATAGGATTGCATTCAAATCTCACACCAATCTATTTAAGCCAGATGCAGACTCAAAATGTAAAAGTTCAATGCAAAGAAAGGTTGAAACGCACACTGATGACCTCCCTTTTCATCCCTTTTCATTTCCTTTCATTACAAAGCGATTTGAGCAAACACAGCCCCTTCTCTACCGGATTTTCATCTGGGGTGTACTCACTTTTGTGAGTACATGTTCAAACATTCATGGCTGTATTTTGTTTTTTTCTGAGTGAACAAGAAATTTAAGCGGTTAAATATGTTGTTAAAAGGTCACTAATCATTGTGTCCAAGTGAAATTTCTGCAATGCTTTCCTATGAAAAGATATACTCACAAATCTGCAAAACTGTGAGGGGTGTATTCACTTTCGTGATATACTGTACGTATACATGGAGCGTGTGTGTGTGCGTGTGCGTGCGTGTGTGTGTGTGTGTGTGTGTGTGTGTGTGTGTGTGTGTGTGGCTGCATAACTATGTGTGTGTGTGTGTGTGTGTGTGTGTGTGTGTGTGTGTGTGTGTGTGTGTGTGTGTGTGTGTGTGTGTGTGTGTGGCTGCATAACTATGTGTACCTGATTGATGGTGTGTGTGTGTGTGTGTGTGTGTGTGTGTGTGTGTGTGTGTGTGTGTGTGTGTGTTGCAGGTTGGGGACACCTGTGAGTTGGCGCCTGTCACCATCGCTCTGCTCGTGATTGGAGGAGGAGGTATGCTGGGTGTGTGTGTATGTGTGTGTGTGTGTGTTTACCAGTTAAACCACAATTGTGTGTGACTACAACATGACATTTTACCTTTGCTGTGAGGACATTTGTGGTTGTGAAGACAGTTAGGTCCTCAGTTGCTTTGTTATTGGTGAAGAAGCTAAACCTGTAAAAACATTTTCTTACTGACAGGTTAGGGTTAGGGATTGTTTTAATCGGGGCACGACTTTAGCATTCACTAGTGTTTTTGTAATGGGAGTCAATGGAATGTCCTCACAACGATACCAATACAAACGTGTGTGTGTGTGTAGTTTGTAGTGTGTAGTGGCGTTGCTGTTCGTGGTTCTCCTGATGTTACATTACTTGCATAGGAGGCGTGTTGTGGATGTATACCAGTGTGTGTGTGTATACTAATGTGTGTGTACCTTTTCAAAAATATTTGGATCTTGTACCCTTTTGCTTGTCTCTTGGATCCAAATAAAAGTAATCGTGTGTGTGTGTGTGTGTGTGTGTGTGTGTGTGTGTGTGTGTGTGTGTGTGTGTGTGTGTGTGTGTGTGTGTGTGTGTGTGTGTGTGTGTGTGTGTGTGTGTGTGTGTGTGTAGTGGCGTTGCTGTTCGTGGTTCTCCTGGTGTTGCGTCGGAGGCGTGACGTTGACGGGGAGCTCTCTCTGTCCCGCGCCCCTCTACTCCGTAAGGACCGCCCCCCCGGACGCTTCTACGGACTACCCTGCGATGCAGAGCCTGTCTATGCGGGGTGGTGACATAAACCCACATACACTCCAACACCTGTGACACAGGATGATGGCACACATAAACACACGCAGGACTGTATATCCAGTAGGTGACTGCTAAACACACACACACACACACACACACACACACACACACACACACACACACACACACACACACACACACACACTGACACAAGCTCTAACAGGCTCAGCTGCAAACAGCTCTTGTGATCAATTTTAATTATCTGTCTTTTACACAAATATATAACAGAGCGTTCCACCTCTGAGACACACACACACACACACACACACACACACACACACACACACACACACACACACACACACACACACACACACACACACACACCATTGGCCAAAATGAAAGTGCCCTTTAACCCTTTAACCACTGTTTGCCAGATATGCCAACACCAAGCCTAGTATTTGGCCCAAATTGCCATTGAATGCTATTGAGCTAATATGCCACTGTGCCCACCCACAGGCCTGCTGTTATGATTGGCTAAACCTGGTGTATCAGATGGATGTGATTGGATGATGGTCCGTGTGGGGTCATGTGATTAGGTCATGTTATTAGGCTCGTTCGTGACGAAGCAGTGCTGCTTTTGCTAAGCAGCGAGCATGCGCACTTTGCCAGTTTGATGCATTGTGGTTAGAAAATTCTACCCAGAATGCATCAAACTGGCAAAGTGCGCATGCCCACTGCCTAGCAAAAGCAGTACTGCTTCGTCACGAACGAGCCTATTATTAGGTCATGTTATTTGGCTGTGTGAGATGTTTCCTGAATGTGTTGGTGTACGTACGATATGTTTTTTACTGAAGAGTTTGGTACTGTCCCTCTGCCCAAACCCCTTTTATTACCGTTATTATTTAAAGCCTTGAAAGCTTCTCTCAAAGCCTTCTCTTTCTATTACCAGAACTTTAACACTATTTGATAGAGATTTGATAAGGTTTGTTTTCTTTAATGTAACATAATTTTAAAGAAGAACATATTGTTAAATGCACATGTGTGTTGGAGATTGTGTAGTTCTTCCAGAGGACGCTGGGAGAAATATGAAAATAAAATTAATAAATAAATAAATAAAATAATGATGTTACCATGTGCCCGTCTGTGTGCTTGTCATTTGTAATCTTGTCACTTGTGTCACTTGTTATTTGTATGTTCCACACATTTGGGCTGTCATAGGTAAGCAGTTAGGGCGTCAGACTTGTTGCCCAAAGGTTGCCGGTTCGACTGCCAGGTTGGTGGGGGGAGTAATTAACCAGTGCTCTCCCCCATCCTCCTCCATGACTGAGGTACCCTGGGCATGGTACCGTCCCACCGTGTGCTGTGGAGTGCTGTGTCACAATGACAATGGGAGTTGGAGTTTCCCAGTTGGGCTTTCACTTCACTTTCACTTCATATCCACCTTTGCAGGAGGGCAGGGGAGGGGAACCGTTCAGGCAGGTTGTCAGCGAAACGCGAGGGAGGCCACAAGCACAGACCGAGGACAGAAGTCCGCACATTGGAATCCACCCAGTTCCCCACCCCTGCTGTAGAGTCACCCAACATGTGATTGGGCACTGCTGGTGATGACATGTGGAAGTGAAAGCCCACCTGGGAAACTCCTATTGTCATTGTGATACAGCACTCCACAGGGCACACTGCTCACTGCGCAGCGAAATGGCTTTTATGCCTAACCCTTGCAAGGGGGCAGCCCCAAACGACACCCTTGTGGCGGGGTGGTAGGCTACCATGCTCAGGGTACCTCAGTCATGGAGGAAGATGTGGGGGTTGGACCAGCAATCTTTGGGATACAGGTCTGACCCCCTTATCGTGACTGTTGATGAGAATGTTCACTGTTGAAGGCCTACTGATCATTAGGGTTTTTTCAAATTGCCTTAAGTCAGGATACCTAGACTGGGCAGAATTAAGTTACAGGTAGCCCAGTGTGTGTTCAATAAACAGAGCAACAGCAACACACAAAGGCCTAGGCCTAATAGCAAATCATAACCATGTGCTTGATTATCACTATTATTTATATTTATATTATTTATTATTTATTTAATTTAAGAGTGTAATTTTCAAATAGCCTGTTTTACATTCCACCTTTAACACACAAGGTAGGCCTGTCCTGTCCTGTCATGCATGGTTAGGAAGAATCTGATTTGAAATGTACGTGGGTCGGGCGTGAGAGAGACCAAGTATGTTCAACTGCAGTGTGCAGGGCGGGGGGCAGGTCTGGATCACATCTCCCTCCTCCCCCCTGAGCACATCTTCCTCCTCCCCCCTGAGCACATCGAGTGCCTCCCCCTTGTCGCGGCAGCGCTAAGCTTCTACATTGGATGCTACCCAGAGGGTGCATCCCAATATGTGACCTTGCCTCCTCCACTTGCCTCCTCCACTTGCTTCTCGTCATGATGACATCACTGACAGCAGCATTATATTTCAATATCTTGCAAAAGTTCAATTGTAAAGTCTTTTTCTCATTTGCAATTGGGATGGTGAATGAAAAACAGTCCCTCAAAAGTTGTTGTGGCGAGGCTGACAGCTGGGAAACTTTATAGTTTTCTCCACGGAGGAGGGGCCAGGAGGCGGGACGAGGAGACAAGCACAAGTGGAGGAGGCAAGGACACATATTGGGATGCACCCAGAGAGACAGAAAGAATTCGAAAGTGGCAAATGCGTTTGAGTAGCACGAAAGTCTGTTTGTCCATACGGTGCACCGTAGAAGTGTGCCTTTCCTGACATTCAAGATGGCGGCCTCCCTGACGAGATGTGTTTCGGGTACGTAATCTCATGTAGAAAGGACAAATTAAACTGCTTAACACACTCGTTATCCAAATACATCCTGGAGTAATGCGTAGCAATACATGATCAACCCCAGTGTTTAATATGTACATCGTGGAGTCCACAACGTGCTCTACAGCTATATTTCTAACTAACCGTGCCCACCTCAGGCTAGCGTGATTTCATGACAGTTGACAGTTTGCCGTTCATCACTTGATTTTTCCGATTATTTAATTACTGTACCGGTTTACAGACAATTAGGAGACTAAATATAGATACCTCTATGTTTTGTCACGCGCAGACATATTTCTTTATTTACATCAACACAGTAAATGTGCAGAGGAATAGACAAGTGGTGTTCACAACACAGGTTGACATGTTCTGAACTCAGGTGCCGTTTCCACGTAGCAGGATATTTTTATATGTGGATATTTTTTTCTCCTGCTTGTATTGGTTTTGCATTGGTTTTGGCCTTCCGTTTCCACGTAGCAGATATTTAAAAATCCAGGTGCAGGAGAAAAAAATAGCAGGAGAAAAAAATATCCTGTTTAGGGGTCTGAAACGCATTTGTTACAATGGAGGATTTTTTTTATCCACACGTTGCGTTTCCACCTAGCAGGAGAAAAAAATACCCTGCTAAAAAAATATCCTGCTACGTGGAAACAGCACCATAGTGATAATAAACATACACTTCATGTACAAACACAGCTGATGTAAGGAGAATAGTTCGCTACGTGCTAAATGGCTCACGAATTAAAATAATTGAGAGTTAACAGCTAGTTCTAGTTGAGTTCATTTTAGCAGTGCACGAATAGGCTACTGAACAGCCTCAATAGGACTCCTTCCGCTCCAATCCACATACGCACTCGCACACTTTTAGTCATTCTTTTGAGTTGAACTGCTTGTATGAAAGACGTTAGGAGATACACTGGTGGGTTTTGTTCTGTGAGCATGAATTATACTGCTTTTGTCCCATGATGACCACTCAAGGGCAAAAGCAGCAGACCTGCAGTACCCCGGGCTTCCTAAGGGGGCACCAAAGCACCACTTTATTTCTGTCCTCAGTGGAAATAACTTTGTTGATGTTTGATGAAAACAGTTTTGTATCGGTGTGGGTGGGTGGGTGTATCTGATGTGGCTGCTAGTGTCCCTAGTCCAATGAGATGCCCACATGTGTGTATTAATGGGTGTGTGCTAATGTGTGTGTGTGTAGGTTTGGCGCGGCCGCTAGCGTCCTTAGTGAGATGCCCGCGAGTGGTGTCCATGGGGATGGCCACTCAGCAGATGCGTACCATGGCAACAATCTTGCCCCGCCTCCAGACCCCGCCCACATGGGCTGCAACGCCCGCTTCAACATCCCTGCTGCAACGGTAACACACACACACACACACACACACACACACACACACACACACACACACACACACACACATTGTATGTACTTTATTTGATTCCACATTACAAGTTAATATCGATAGGAACCAAATGTGATGAATAATCCAACAGCTATTTAATTTGACCAATTAACATCTTGCTATGGGAGCATCATTAAGGGTACAGGAAACATCTTCTCTTCCAGATGAACATGCTCCCTATCACAGCTGATATTGAGCAGTATTTAGCTAGCTGTCTGGCCCTTCTTTTACTTAGTCCACTGATGTTAAGTCCACTGACCACCAGCCTATGCACATGGCCTAGACTGCCAAATACAAGAGTAATGAGTACACATTTATAGCCACAGCTTTCAATGGCAGATGTTAGAGGATGGTATTCACACACACACACACACACACACACACACACACACACACACACACACACACACACACCCCTCGACTTCCCGTCAGGGTGCTGCATCTCTGTCGTGCACTATTCCTCGATGAATGTTATCCCTTACATACTATGCCTGTCCATGTTTTAGGAGCAACAGCTAATAACCTGACTTTCAATTAATCACTTGGCTGCAGAATTCACTCATATGACAGCTACAACCCCCCAAAATAAGGTTTTCTGTGTTGATGTTGATGTGTATATTATTGATGTGCGTTTTTTTATGTGTAACTGTGTTCCTCTGTCTCCCCCA
>NC_085875.1:51663675-51666175 GCF_034702125.1 Engraulis encrasicolus
TTTCTCAGACAGGATAGTGAAGCAGAAACAGTTAGTGAGTTGGGAGAGAGAGGCGGGGAAGGGCCGGCAAAGGACCTGGGCCGGGAATCGAACCCGCATCGGCGGCATAGTAGACGAATGCCCTACCATATCAGCCACGGTAGGGGCTAACTGAATTATTAGTGTCTGATGTTCATGGGGTATCTATTGCATCTCTGAACATTACTGCTATTGTCCTTTTTTATATATTCCAACGGAGCACTCCCTGACACACCTACATAGTGTATGATTGTGAAAGGGGCCACACAGCACATAAAAAATAGAGGCACGGCCCCTGTAAGTAGTAGCCTGTCTTGGTCAGACCCTCTGCCTTTTGTAGCCAACGGGACGTTGGGGAGCCCTAGGGGGGGGTGTTGAGGAGGAGACAGCTGAGAGGGGGCTCTTTATTTAATACAAAGCTATCAAATGTTCATTTTTTTATTTTATTTATGTAATACAACTATTTATATGTATTATCAAGTACATAAATGTAAGCCAAACCAACAACGGGGTTCTCTAAAAATATAGAAGTGCAGGTCTTGAAATGGAGTTAGGGGGTTTTGCATCTGAACTCTTCATTTGTTCAAAAGGTTGAGGGCCAACCACTGCTCTACTTCTTCCATTCGTAGCTGAGATTTGCATTGACTGAAGAAGAGCATAGCAAAGACTTTCTGGTAGAAAGATACTAAATCAATCAAGTCTACACAATCCATAGGAGTGTGTGCATTGTGATATTGTTTGTTAACGTCTATGGGCTGATCACTATGGGGTCCAATCCATTATCCAAACTCCCGTCCTCGCCTTGTGCCTGTTGCCTCTTACTTTGCTGGACGCCCTGTTTCCATGGAGAAAATAAAGTTTCCACTCTCTCAGCCTAGGCACAACAACTTTTGGGGGACTTTACCCCATTCAACATCCCAATTGAACTTTGTGTTAAAGGGAAAGTTTGGTCAATTTCAACATGCAGTTGTAATGCTCACACTACCCTGGACTTGTCAGTGCCTGAGATTTTTTTTTCTTCTTCTTCAGTCGTTTCCGAGATCCTGGCCATTGTAATGGGGGCAGCTCTTTGTTTACATTTCAAAAAAACATTTGTATTTATTCCCAAAAACATCCAAAAGGTTATAAAACATCAGCAGACAACTAGCAAACAGCAGTACCTTTTGGGAAAATATTTGGAGTTGGCCTATGTTTCATTTTTTAAAAAGGTAAACAAACGCTGCCCCCATTAGAATTGCTCATATCTCGGAAAGGGCTGAGCCGAAAAATGTGGCATCACCAGGTACTGACAAGTCAAGGGTAGCGTGAGCAATACAACTGCATGTTGAAATTGACCAAACTGTCCCTTTAATGGCCAAAAGAACAAGGGAGGACGGGAGTTTGGATAATGGAATGTACACCTACCCAACATCTAGTGCTCAATGGTCTCTGTAGTATATGGGACTACGTGTCCCATAATCACCCAGTGTTTGGACATCCAATGGGACTTGGGGTTTGACCTCAGGGGCTTGTGGGTATTATCATAAGTCTGTAACAGGTTACTGCACACGCATATGTTGTTGTGAGTTTTATCATATAAAATGTAAGACTTATTCAGCTGTCGTCGCGTCCATCATTCACTGCACAACACCGGGATTTGACAGTCTCAAAATATCAAACAAGAAAGTTACTCATCCCCCATCACTGTGTTTGTTTCCAAATGAATTTCACCCCATGGTGCGCACGCACGCACACACACACACACACACACACACACACACAGACTTACTGTACAGACAGGGAGACACAGAGGAGTTTGTGTCTGAGTGTTTTAATGGCATGCAGTGAGCACTGGACATTATTCTGGACAGAAAGCAACATTAGCGCTAGCCACATTAGCATCTTCTGACATTTAAAATGGCGATGAAGCATCAACACTGGCGCGACCATGGCAACCAGCCGACAGGTGAAGCAGGGCCTGTCGTCATTGGCTGCTGCGGTCTTGATGACCCGTGCTAATTGGGTGGCCACTAGAGCTCCTGGCTGTGGACCATGGAAGCACGCACGCACGCACGCACACACACACACACACACACACACACACACACACACACACACACACACACACACACACACACACAGTACATACACACACGCATACGCATACACACATGTAAACAGCTGGACCTGAGAAGCAGCAGTCAGTGATTGTGTGTGTGTGTGTGTGTGTGTGTGTGTGTGTGTGTGTGTGTGTGTGTGTGTGTGTGTATAAGCATAACTAGTTCTAGGCTGCTTCACAGTGAGGTGGTGTGTGTGTGTGTGTGTGTGTGTGTGTGTGTGTGTGTGTGTGTGTGTGTGTGTGTGTGTGTGTGTGTGTGTGTGTGTGTGTGTGTGTGTGTGTGTGTGTGTGTGTGTGTGTGTGCAATCTGACTTGCTGTATCAGTAGTTCTCAAGAACACCCCTGGGCTGGGCACGCACGCGCACACACACACACACACACACA
>NC_085875.1:51681175-51696175 GCF_034702125.1 Engraulis encrasicolus
ATGTAAACATATGAGCACCACTGTACATGTCGTCTATATGCTATCCAAGTAGGTATTGCAACTATGTTGCTCATTGAAATGGCTTTCTACTGCCAAATTTGACCTTTTCATGTTTGTTTACGAAATTATAAACTATTATTTACTAGTACGGCCAATGTATATTATGGTTTGCAGTTAAAATGGCCTATTCCTGGAAACTCATAACAGTGTACATGTTGAAGATCCTCTTTTTCATGTATGAAAAATGCAATTTTCCCAGTCACAATGAATACTTTAAAAATGGTGGTAAGTGGTGGTGGTAAGTGTTCATGAAAAAAAACATTTGTGAATGGGAAGCATGAATTCTGGAAAGGAACTGCTTAAAATATTACATAGTGCACCTTTAAATACAGTACATGTAGCCTATATTGAGCCCATAGCCTTTAATTAAAGGAAGCCGTGGTCTATTGGCTAAGGAGTCGGGCTTTAGATCAGGGTTTGCTGGAATCCCACCACCCTTACGTCTCAAACCTCCATCAATGTCTGAAGTGCCCTTGAGCAAAGCACCTAATCCCACATTGCTCCTGTGACTGTAACCAATAACCTGTAAATAACGGTAAGTTGCTTTGGACAAAAAGTGTCAGCTAAGTCCAATGTAGTCTACGTACATGCTACCCATAGCCTTTAAATACAGTATATCTAGTCTACATATACCTTAGGCTTAATAGCCTTAATATGCTGACCTGACAGACACCTTAATTTCCTTCGGGATTAATCAAGGTTACTCTACTCTACATGCAGCCCATAGCCTTTAAATACAATATATCTGTATCCTCTGGTGGGCGGCCACCAGAGGAGCAGTGAATGGCAACTGCATAGCAGACAGTGTTGGGAGTAACGAGTTACAAAAGTAACTAATTACTGTAATGCATTACATTTTTGAGTAACTCAGTAATGTAACTGATTACAGGGGAAAAAATCGGTAATATGTCCTCGTTACAATGCAAGTAACTTGCACATTACAACGCATTTTTTTCACCTACATTTTGTGTGGGTATTTTGTTTTCTTTATACAATGTTCGCGGATCACCGCGAGATCAGCTATTGCATCTGATAGTAGCCTACGTCCGTGCAGAGATTGTATATCCACGCAGAACATCGCTTCCTCTTTCACGCTTCGTCTCTCGAAATGGCAGGCTGACTAAGGATGACCGATATAATTAATATTCAAAATGGGCCTACTGTAGCAATGCATGCATCTGCTCTTTTATCAATAATAATTTTCATTGGTGGCTTTATGTTTCAGCCAAGTGCAACGGAGCCTGTGCTGCATGCGTCCGTAATAGATTTTTTTTTTTTTAAACGGCGCTGGTGTGCATGGCAAGGTGTGGTAAGAAGAGATAGGATTAATCATTGTATTGGTGAATCAATATTGTATGTGGGTGAGATGCAATTCCTGAAAATGTTGATTTTCAGTCTGCAGGCTTCCAAAACGACTTGTGGATGGCAGGTGAAAGTCATGCCACCTCATAGATTTGCACTGTAGATTGCCAAATCCTTATTTCCAGTCATTTTGGCTAAAGTAACTAAAAGTAATGCAAAAGTAGTGTAATGCCTTACTTTTCAAAAAAAGTAATGTTGTAATGTAAGGCATTACTTTTAAATGACAGTAACATGTAATAAGTAGGGCATTACAGTTTTTGAGTAACTTTCCCAACAGTGGTAGCAGAGGTGCGCAAAACTTATTTTGGCCAGTCGAGTTTCTCAGTTATTGAACCTCCAATGTGGAACAGTTTACCAACTGTAATAAAAACACAAACTAAGTTTAAAGCATTTCCCAGACAACTGAAACACTGGCTGAAGGAAAACCAAAAATGTAATCATCACAACACACAATAGATAGGCCTAACACACATACATGCACACACAGCATACAGGTCACACACATCATATTGTTTTTCTTTCTTCCTGCATAAGGTTTTAATGCTATAGAAATTAGGTTTTAAGATGGCATAGAATTATAATTGTATACTGTATATTTTGTATAACTAGGTGTATTTTGGTATATTCTCTGTGATGTGTGTATTTTATTGGAATAGTTAGCCTGATCAGGGACTGAGGTTGCAAATTAGCTATCTAGCTATAAGTTAAACCTTTTGTGTTCACATCTGCAAGCTGTGTCATGGCCTTGCCTTGTCATTATTGTGGTAATGTGCATTGCATTGTCCCTGCTAAATGAACTCCAAATAAATAAATAAAATATTCTACATGCAGCACAGCCTTTAAATACCTAGTCTAGTCTACATGGAGTCCATAGCCTGTAAATACAATATATCTAATCTACATGGAGTCCTATAGCCTTTAAATAGGCTACAGCATATGTAATCTATACAGAACCCATAGCAGTCTTATGCTGTACTGTATATGTAACCCATAGCCTTTATAGTATATATGATCAATACGTATGGTAAATGGACTGCATTGATATAGTGTCTTTCCACTTGCCTGGGAAGCCCCATACTGCTTTGCACAATCTTTCCTATCTGAAAGACAACATGGGTTCTATCCCAGCGAGGACACCAGATCTTGGGCTCCAATCAGAGAGCGGGGAGGAGTGGAAATTTGATGACTGCAGTATGCTTTACAACATAATAGATACAAGGTAATAGATACAACTGACATGATTGTCTCTGGGCGACGTATATGCCAATTGACACATTCGTAACAACCAGTAAACGGCCATGGCAGAATAACGCCCAATAAACAACAATCGTAAACCACACCTTTCCTACGAGAAATTGCATAGGTAGCTTCCAGACTACCTCACTTGTGAGATCCTCTGTGTTAACCAGGCAGCCTTTTCACTAGGGGTGTAAATAATAATCGAAATGTATCGATGCATCAGCCGGCGATTTCATCGAATCACATCACATCGTGGGGTATTCTTAAATATCAAAAATAATTGAATCCCTGGCCCCTGCCCAATGCCCTAGCTCCATAATATAATAGAAGTGGAAAAGTAATTGGAGAAAATCGAATGGAATCATATTGTATCGGATCGTGGGGAATTCTTAAGTATCGGAAATAATCTATGCCTGCTTTAAGAAATTGATACCATATCATATCGTCATGAAGGCTGTGATTTACACGGCTACTTTCCACTTATTGTATGTATATGTGCTTGCGTCTGCAGTGTGAGCCTATGTGTATATTAACACAGTATATATACCACTATATAGCACTATATGCACTATACATTTTCGCTAAATGCTGTTTATACATAAACATGGTTCGGGAGGAAGCCGGCGAGTGATTGACAGCTGTCATTACTTGCTCCCGCCTTCGCAGATATTCAAACCCCTCCTTATCCTTTCACCTGTGATGCGCTAAGGCCTTCCGGATTGTCCCACCACCTCCCCCTACTCCTCCTATGTTCACTAGAGCTACATTTTCCTGTACATGGGGGTGGAAGCGGATCTCATCCCGCATGATCTCCGCTTTAGCATCCCAGGACCAAGGCCAGCCAGCATGCCACTCACGCATATCGTACCAAGCACTAAAGGGTAAAATAGTGAACCTGCCTTGGCTCACACATGAACTTAACTGCCATCCTATTCCTAACACATACAGTTCATTATGATTTCGGTCCTCCTTTTGCAGCTATTACAGGCTCAACTGATCTTGGAAGGCTGTCCACAAGGTTGATGAGTGTGTTTATGGGAATTTTTGGCCATTCTTCCAAAAGCGCATTAGCGAGGTCAGACACTGATGTTGGTCGAGAAGGTCTGGCTCTCAGTCTCCACTCTAATTCCTCCCAAAGGTGTTTTAGGTATTGGGTTCAGGTTAGGACTCTGTGTAGGCCAATCAAGTTCACCCATACCATATATCTGCATGTCTTCACATACGGACCTTGCTTTGTGCACTGATGCACAGTCATGTTGGAAGAGACTGGGGTGTGCTCCAAATTGTGACATACCACAACGTGGGGAGCATGGACTTGAAGCATCTGCATGCTGTATGCCCTTGAGGATTTAGCCTCCATTCAGAATAGTGCTGTGTCACTTCACCACAAAATAACATCTTTCTGTGTGTGTCTCTGACTCTCGCTCTCTCTCTCTCCCTCACACACACACGCACACACACACACACACACACAGCAATACAGCCTCTCTTTCTCACTCTCTCTCTCTCTCTCTCTCTCTCTCTCTCTCTCTCTCTCTCTCTCTCTCACACACACACACACACACACACATCCGGCCACGCCAACACAGCCTCCCTCGCTCACGTGAGATGGTGCATGCTGGTCATCGTTTCTTTTGTGCACTGCGCGACATTAATATTACTGAGACAGGCGGGCAGAGGCACACACACACACACACACACACACACACACACACACACACACACACACACACACACACACACACACACACACACTGCATGACACATCAACATTACTGGCACGGGCACACACACACACACACACACACACACACACACACACACACACACACACACACACACACACACTGCATGACACATCAACATTACTGAGGCACGCGTGTACACACACGCTCGCGTGCGCACGCACACACACACACACACACACACACACACACACACACACACACACACACACACACACACACACACACACACACACACACACACACGCACACACACACTATGGCTTTGTTCGCCTCTTTAAAGGGTCATTTGACGCGTCTGACTAACAAACCACAACAGAACTAAGAGCCAGAACATCACTGCTCATCTTATTACATCATCACACCAACACATAAATAATCACCATATGGGGTACATGTGCGCACCGTATGTGTATCTGTTTACATAATCACATCAACGTAATGTGTAATGCCGTATGGACTAGGCCTAGATGTGTGTAATATGTACAGAATATGCCATATTATGAGCTATATACAGTAGGCTATGTAGGCCTACTGTATATGTGTATGTGTGCATGTATGCATGTGTATGTCTGTAGGCCCTATTGTGCATGTGGGCAACAGAGCAGAATCAGGTTAGGAAGAGGCGCCTTTCATTGGTAGAAAAGAAATAAACAACACAACACCACCTTTCCTCTCCTCTTTGCCATACCAACACATTTCCTCTCCTCACCAGCTCATTCGACTCTACCTCTCTTCTGCTCCATGCCATTATATAGTAGGCTAGATCTCCTCTCCCGACAGCGACTGTTAGAAATAATAAACGGCAGCCTCCATGTCAGAGGACTAGACTACACAGGCTCTGATCATGGCAGTAGACTACACCTCTCCTCTCCTCTCCTTTCTAGTCTCGTCCTTGTCTGGCGCGTATGGCATCGCAATACCAATGTCCACTCGGTGTTTCGGCGGAGAGGGATAGCTACTGTCAGAAATTCAAATCTGCATCTCGCTCGAGCCTCGGCGAGACTGCAACATACAAATTCGGCTTTACACCCGCGCGCCTTCGTAGCTACCGATACCAACCGAGGCGCGTCAGTGAATCCGAATAAAAAACAAGGGCACCGCTCTGCGCTTGGCATGCGCCTGCCGTGAATCTCTTTTGCCCGGTAACGGAGAAACAACAGCCCACCTGCTACGGCACCACGAGCTGTCACGACTGTCTAAAGAACGGATTATGTTTTTTAAAGAAGACAGCAAAGAGACTAAATCACACTTACACAACAACTCTGGAGATTATCCACGAGACCATCTCGCGCTGTGGACGGAGGTGAGAGAGCCAGCTCGTGCTGTCAGCTGGGAGGGGAGGAGTTGCGCTGGAGATGGTTGCTTGTTGTCATTTGACAGCAACACACTGCGCACGCGTCAACTAGAAGACCCCCGCCACCCCCATGTACAGTGGGGTCTTAAGCCAGACACAATGTATTTTTTGTAATATTATTCTCTGTCTCTGTGCTGTGGATCTCACACAAACACTGAGTGGCATCCAGAGGGATGCGGGTTCAGAACCCACCCAGTATGTATTGCAGACACACTGATTCTCACAAATAGTTATCTACAAATCTTTCTACTAACAATATTGCAGCCGTGGCCTAATGGTAGGAAGGTCAGGTGGTATTAAGGCCAGAGAGTTGCAGGTTTGAATCCCATTCTTAACTCTACCTCCATCCGACCTCCATCCATGGCTAACGCGCCCTTGCCCCTAACCTCACACTCCAGGGATTGTAACCAATACCTGCTAATGAATTGTAAGTTGCTTGGGATATAAGCATCAGCTACGAGTAATGTAATGTAATGATGCACTGTCATGCAGCAAAGCACAGATCTCCAGCAGGCCTGTATGGGGCGTGATGGCCTCACGGCTTTCGGTTCAAACATGATGATGCAACCAAGATAGGTATGGTGGTATGGACATGGAGGTACTGTATATCAGATAGATAGATAGATAGATAGATAGATAGATAGATAGATAGATAGATAGATAGATAGATAGATAGATAGATAGATAGATAGATAGATAGATAGATAGATAGATAGATAGATCAAAGGGGTCAGTTGTCCCGTGCCCAGAAAAAGAGAGGCCCAATAATTGGGTTCTCCTTACATTGCATGTATTGGGTGAGGGGGCCCTTTCAGATGACTTTGTCCTGGACCCAGCCACAGCTTTCAGCAGCCCTTTGGGTGTTGGTGGTGAGCAGGACATATATATTTGGATAATAGAGGCAGACTGAGGAGGTTGGTTGGATAACATGTGAAACGTCTCAAAGCAGCAGATAAAGACTCAGGTCTCAATACATCTCAGCGGCACTGTCTCCTGCCGTCTTTCACTTTTCATAGTCCTTGTGTCCCATCACACACACGCACGCACGCACGCACGCACGCACGCACGCACGCACACACACAGACACAGGGGTGGTTGACGTTTAAGGGCGTAACGCAAAAAAAAAGAAAAGTTTTTCAAATTCCTGAAAAAAATGATGGATAAAAATTGGAAAAAAATAGAAAAAAATAAAGCACTTAGTGGCCTGTGGAATTTCACCTTATTTTTGCCATTTTTGAGAAAATGTGTCCCGCATCACCACATTGCATAGGCATGTCACACTGCAGGAAAATGGAGTCACACCGCAGGGAATTCACTGCATTATGGCCATTTTAATCCTCTTGTATACATGACTGACATCTGAGCTCATGCTAACTTGATAATGATATTGTGTTTAATCTTAGTATGTGTTTTCATTTATAAAAAACTTGTTTTCCTTCTATAAGACCAGTCACACCACAGGACACCATAAAATGAACCTAAGCATAGTGTGACAGAAAGATGGCAATATGAAGACATATTAAGAGGTTAAGTGTCACCGTAAACTTCCACAGCACTCTCCAATAACTGAGGTACTGACTGGTTAGGAGCCAGTCTTTCAGACCCTTGTAGTTGGCCTTGCAGCTGCCCATTCACAAACATTGACATACATGTCACCCCACAGGACGCAATTTGCGTTACGAAATTGAACTTGTAGTTAATATTACTGTCTTTTTTTCACATTCACATATCTTAATATAAAGTTAATATTTATGCAATCATGTCAAATGCTTCATACATTATTCAAAATGTTGTTGGTTAATTTATATATATGTTATATTCCAGGTTTCATTAATGTTACAGTCACACCGCAGGATATTTGACATATAAACCTTTACATAAATCTTAACAAAAATGTTTCTTCTCATCTAAGACTAATATGAAACATAATGTATCACATCTTCTTTCATTGACCTTTGTTTTTTAAAGAAAAAATAACAGTTTTGTAGGTTTTTAACCAATGTTACGAAAAAACAAGGTGTCACGTCTCCCACCCACACACATTAGAGAAAGCAAAAAGCTTCTCTGTTTCATGCACATAGATCTGGATCACTCTCAGCACACACACACACACACACACACACACACACACGGCAGCAATCTATTCATCTTTCCCAGGATTCACACACACTCAGGGGAGCTGGTGTAAACCGAGACATAGACTTAGAACAGAACAGAACCGGCCTCTGGTTACCACTCTCAAAGGAGTGTTGAGTGTGTGTGTGTGTGTGTGTGAGAGAGAGAGAGAGAGAGAGAGAGAGAGAGAGAGAGAGAGAGAGAGAGAGAGAGAGAGAGAGAGAGAGAGAGAGACAAGAGGGAATGGGTGTGTGAGGGACGATAAAAGCAATTTGTGAGCTGCTTAATGCTCTCACAGCCTGCGTGCATGCGTGTGTGTGTGTGCGAGTGAGTGTTTATTATTGTGCTGTCAATTTGTGTGTGAGTGTGAATGTCGTGTTGTGCTGTAAGCGTGTGTGTATGTGTGAGAGTGAGTGGGAGTGTTTCTTATAGACAATGGTGCGGTCAGTGTGTGTGTGCGTGCGTGTGTGTGTTGTTTTGTTTATAGCCGTCAGAGTGAGCTCTACTTCATGCATGATTATGACAATGCAACACTTAACATATCTCTCTCTCACACACACACACACACACACGCACACACACAAACAAAGTCCTATAGGCTTGGCTTGGGAGCCAAATAGATCTTGAGCATAGATTCCAGTTTTCCAGTCACACACAACTATCACCCGAGTCCCGAACGTGGACACCTGTATTTTTCTACTTTTCTTTTCCTTAAACTAATAAATTCAAATTTATTTTTGCTACTAGATAAGATCCTAATTGTGTTTTGTGCATTTCTTCACGGCAACATACAACACATCATAGGCCTATACTACAATACTATAATATGCGTATCTATAGAACATATCATAGGCCTGTGAAAACTCCTATGGCGCATTATACACGGCCGCTGACAGCTTTGGCCAGGGCCGGGACAAAGTCATCTGAAGTCATCTGGGCCCCAAATCCAATACTGCAATGACGAGTCAATTCTGTGCCCTCTCTCTCCATGGGCCCAGGTACAATGACCCCTCTCTCCCCCCCTGTTGGCATCCCTTGGAGCAGGGTTTCCCAAACTGGGGTGCGTGCCCCAAGGGGGTGGAGTTGAATAGAGCAATGGCAGATATGTGCTTTCATGCTGTATTAATGTACATTAAGTAGGTTTTAATAGTATGGTGCATTGTATGCTTGAAGAAACATCAAGTCTATTGTAAATTAGGTTTCCCTAAATGGCTCTGTATAAATGATGCAATGATTTGTGCTGTGAAGCCATATTTGAGTGGCCATAAGTACACCAAAACATTTGCTTAGGGCAGTGTTTCTCAAAGTGGGGCGCAAGCCCCCCTGGAGGGGCTCGGAAGCAACGCAAGGAACCCAAGGAAAAATGTTCCTGTCTCCCCAATAAGCAATACATATTAAGCCCTCGCCAACATTATATTCTAAATTGTCCTGAAATTGAATAGCATAGGAAATGAACACACGTCCCTCTTTGTTTTATGTCACCAGTCACCTTTCCGTTGATTCTGCGCAGCGCAGCGATCATAAAATCAGTCGGTTGGGGGGGCTCGGAAGCATTCAGACCCTCCGAAGGGGGGAATGATGGGAAAAGTTTGAGAAGCACATTGAAATGTACAACAGGGTGCGCAAGGAAAAAAGTTTGGGAACCACTGCCTTGGAGTATTGCTCTGTGTTGAACTGTATTTGACTATTAAGACAGACAGGCTCATGCCATCTTGTCATATGTTACTATATGCCTCATGTTACAGTAGGCTATACAGAATACATAGATCAGGGGAGGGCAATTATTATATCTAATTATCATATCTAAGGCCCACATTGTAGAATATTGACTCAAGGGCCAGATGTCGCAGGCAATTTGCCCGTGTCAATAATAAGAAATATTGTTTGCTGAGAGCTTTTCAGCCTTGCCATTCCTGCACATTATAATGAGCTGTATTTAGATCTAGCTATGGAGTTGGTTAATCTTATGTTGGCAAGACCCGTTTTAGGCAGCCATTTTAAGAATGTTGAGTGACTGTATGAATTTGAATTTGAAAATAGTCTTTCTTGTAAAGGCTCTGCGGGCTACATGAAATCAGATTATCATATGGAATTTCGTATATGGCAGCCTTGTCACCTGACCTTGTTAGATATACTATGCAGGATGATTAGAGTATGCTGTACAATATGCATCATGCGCTATATAGAAAAAATATTACATATTGTATGTGGAATATGTATCTTTCCCCCCAGTATTTCATAGTTAAAGGTACACTGTGGATGGTGGCCAGAGTAGGTATTGCAACTATGCTGCTCATTGAAACTCTGCTGACTATTGCCAATTTTAATCTTGATATCAATATTTACTAAATGATAAACTAATATTTACGACTATGACCAAAGTACATTAGGTTTTGCAGCTAAAAATGTCTATTTCTGGAAATGCAAAATGGCAGACATGGAGAGGATCTACCTTTTCATATATGAAAAGTGGAATTTTCAGTTATAAAGAATACTTTGATGGTGGTGGAAAGTATTTGTGAAAAAGGTCAAATTTGTGAATGGGTATCATGAATTCCGGAAATAAACTACAGCAAATGTTACACAGTGCACCTTTAAGGCAGGCGGCCACCGTGAGAACAACCACCTACCACGAAGATTTTATATTCTGAATGCAATTTCTAAATATGCTTTTATTTTTTAATTTTTTTTTATATACTTCATACGAAACTTCAATACATGGCCATGTTAAGTCACATGTCTATACATGACACCACCTTGACGAACAAATGAAAATACTATCTTATTGCATATAGAATATGAAAATATGGAATATTAACGGTGCATTATGTAGTATCTTTAGTTGTTTATTTCCAGAATTCATACTGCCTTCTAACAAATGTTACCTTTTTGCATTTTTCTCATACATGAAATACCTGTACGTGGATCTTCTCCATGTCTGCCATTTTGAATTTCAAGAAAAGTAAATTTCTAGCTACACAACCTACTGTACTTTGGTCATACTAGTAAAAATAAGTTTCTCATTTAGTAAATAATTATATAAAGATTGAATTTGGCAATAGGCAGCACAGTTTCAATGATTATGTGTAAGAGAGAGGACCTCACTAAGTTTGTGTGTGTGTGTGTGTGTGTGTGTGTGTGTGTGTGTGTGTGTGTGTGTGTGTGTGTGTGTGTGTGTGTGTGTGTGTGTGTGTGTGTGTGTGTGTGTGTGTGTGTGTGTGTGTGTAAGAAGACCCAAACACTGTTTGTTCTTTCAAAGTTTATTTCACCGAAATACAAAAAACAGACATGGCCACATCCACCTACTCTCTGAATGGTTGGCAACTGATGCTCTTCAGCCAATGACATTATGAGCCAGAAAACCCGACGACACGCACGCATACACACACAGATGCAGTCTCTCACACACACACACACACACGCGCGCACACGGCAGAAGGAAGTGCTGTGGGAGGGGTCATGGGAGGTGAAGTGGGCGGGTTTTCTATGGCGCTGGGCGGAGCTAGCCAAATCAGGAAATGCCGTCATCAGAGAGCAGGAGGCCATGTAGCGATCCCTACTATGATATATACAACACACACACACACACACACACACACACACACACACACACACACACACACACACACACACCGCCATGCAACTGTTCCTATACTGTATACAAGCCTTCATACATACGTACGCACACACACACACACATACACACACACATTCTACCTCTGACCCATTATCTGCAATGTCTGTATCTATACAGTTCAAAAGAGGGGAAGAGAGAAGAGAGAAGAAGAAAAGAGAGCGAGAGGAGAGGAGAAGGAGAGGAGAGGAAATGAAAAGAAAGAATGATGGCGAAGAAGAGTCTGTATTTTAAAAGAGAGAGAGAGAGAGAGTTGAGTGTTTTTATGGTCCAGACCAGGCAGCACACTCACACACACACACACACACACACACACACACACACACACACACACACACACACACACACACACACACACACACACACACACACACTGTATGTACATTAAAAGGCAACTGCACACAAAACACCAAAAGATAGACAGACACAACACACACACATTAATATGCACGCACACACGCACACACGCACACACAGACGCGGCGGTAGAATCTCCTTAGTGTTCCAGTCTAGCGATAGTACTGCGTGGGGATTGGTGGATTCAGGTGTCAGTCTGTGTTGGCCACGCCCCTTGATGCTCCTGGTGTCCATGGTAACAGTAAAACGCAGTCAAACGAGAGAGAGAGAGAGAGAGAGCGAGAGAGCGAGAAGGGGGGATGGGTAGAGAGAAGGAGAAAGACAGAAAGAGAGAGAGAGAGAGAGAGAGAGAGAGAGAGAGAGAGAGAGAGAGAGAGAGAGAGAGAGAGAGTATGTGTGTGTTTGTGTGTGTGTGTGTGTTGTAGAGAGAAATCTGGAGTATGGAGTGGATTATGGAGTGTGCATGTTGTGTCAGTGAATGTGTCAGTAATAGTACAGTCAGTAAGAGAGGGAATTGGTGTGTGCGTGTCTGTGTGCGTATAAATGTGTGTGTGTATTAATCTGTATATGTGTGTGTTTTGCTAACGACAACAGCTAGTTTTGACTGCATCTCCTCGATGTTTGTTCACGGTGTGTGTGTGTGTGTGTGCGTGTGTGTATTCATGTCTGTGTGTGTGTGTTTGTTTAACTTCTGAGAGCAGCGAGTCTTGATTGCATCTCCTTTATGTGTGTACATAAGTGTGTGTGAGTGTGTGTGTATGTATTCATGTTTGTGTGTGTGTGTGTTTAGCTCCTGAGTGCAGCAAGTCTTGACTGCATTTCCTCGATGTCTTCCTCTTCTTCCTCCTCCTCTGAGGCTGCTGCTGCCCCCTGGGGCTCCGGCTCGGGTAGTGCATCGGTCACCTTACTAGGAGCCTTACCCAGCGCACCTACACACACACACACACACACACACACACACACACACACACGTTAATACATATCCATATATCCCTACATGCATAAAGGGCATCTGTAACCTTACTGGGGGCTTTATGCAGCACACCTTCACACACATACACCCACGCACACACACACTCTAATACATAGAATACAGACATACGTATAGCGCAGAAGTTCCCAACCTTTTCGACTTGGGACCAACTTGAAATTTTAACAAATGTTCAAGGCCCATCTCTGTCCCAATAAAGAATACAACGCAGACGAATTGTCAACAGCAAAACAAATATTATTTAGATTTTAAGAAATTTATTTCAGGGCCCACTTGGCCCTGAACAGCTTTGCGGCCCAAAGTTTGAGAATGACTGATATAATGCATCTGTCACTGGGGGCCTTACCCAGTGCCCCCCCCCCCCCCCCTCTCTGCACGCACGAGCACACACACGTGCATTCACACACACAGCTCTCAGGCAACAGACCCACTGCTAGTGGTACATAAAAAAGCGAATGTCGTGTACTGCTGTATTGAAGAGTCGCTCAGTGCAGTAACTGTCCTGGTTAGTTCAAGCTGCCGTCTGCAAATCTTCCAGTTGACATACAGTACGCAAAGCCTTGAATCTGGGATTTTGGAAGCTGTACATGAATGAATGATCAGAACACCTGAAGTTGAAAACCGCTTACTCTGCACTGGCTAAATGACGGCTAAATACGTTTTCAACTTCCTGTCCCGTCCTCCAAAATGCCAGCAAAGTTGTGTGATTGGTCAGCTACCCACACCCCCCGATCTATTTGGTTAAGCTAACCAAAGGAGCCCTGACATTTTTTTAAACCAGACTGGGAGCTATTTTTTTGGTCTTTTTTACATTATGAGCTATTTCATGATGTACTACATTCAGAATCCCATCACAGTTCAATGTAATATGACTAGAAACAAGTTGCGGACTTTCTCTTTAACACACTCTGAATCATTGTGTGTGTGTGTGTGTGTGTGTGTGTGTGTGTGTGTGTGTGTGTGTGTGTGTGTGTGTGTGTGTTATATGTCTGTGTATGAGCATTCCTGGTCCTGACATCCCAGTTCTACCCCCCTCTGCTGGTCATGTTTTGCCATTACACAAAAATGCTCCTGTACATTAAGTAAGGGTTAACGTTCGGCGAGAAGGTCGCTACCGTGGAATAGCAGCACGACAGAGAGAATCTTTAGACCCCGACGCGGAGCGGAGGGGTCTTGTTCTCTCTGAAGTGCTGCTATTCCACAAAGCGACCGACTCGCCGAAAGTTAACCCGCTTATTATATGGATATACTTAAATGATTCACACATGGCGGGGACATTTCTTTAGGCCTATTTAATGTGAAGTCTACTATAGTTTTAATGTCAAAAGATTGTTGCTGCGCAAAACAAAACAGTGCCGTTGTGGAACACCGCTAACAGCTAGGTAGCCAGGACAACAGGTGTTGTCTATCACAGCAGCTGATTAGAGTCTTGTTGAAAAGTCGCTTTAGCAGAGAAAAGTCTTGTTGCCATTGACAGCGCAACCCGTCCGTTATCGAAAAATAACAGACGTGCGAACGTTGGGGAGCCCCGTTGAAATGAATGGAGCATTCGACCGATGACGTCACAACCATATAATAATAATATATAATGCCTCTTCTGCTAAATGCTAATTTGCTGCATAGTATTATGGTGTGTTCCAATATCCGTACTTGCAGCCCTTTCCTAACTGTGTGTGTGGTGTTCCATTTCTAATTGCAGGAAAATCAACTGTACGGTAAGTACCCGAATGAGGCCCTAAAAACGTCCAGTTTTCAAAGTGTGGAATGACACTTAGCTTGGTGCCAACCTGCCACCAGGAGCAAATCGGGGTTCAAAGACCCTTTGATGGGGGTCAGGTAGAACAGGGCTTGAACCCGCAACTATTCACTTGATGAGCAGTAACCTTCCCAGTTTGGTACGATCAAATCTACTCGACTCTTCTCTTCTCTTCTCTTGCTCTCCACCAGGACCAGAGGAGGCTGCCCTGGACAGCTAACCTGCTACGACCCTTCACTGACCTAACTAATACTACAATATCTAATAGTGTATGTGTGTGTGTGTGTGTCAGGGCTTGTGTGTGTCAGGGCTTGATACTGGCACCTGCCAACCGGCCAAATGCTGGTAAAACTTGGCTGTGGCTAGTAATACTTTCAGTGTCAC
>NC_085875.1:51698675-51738675 GCF_034702125.1 Engraulis encrasicolus
AGCAGTGAACGTCTTGTTGCCATTGACAGCGGTAGCCAGGACAACGGGTGCTGTCTATCACAGCAGCTGATTAGAGTCTTGTTGAAAAGTCGCTTTAGCAGTGAAAAGTCTTGTTGCCATTGACAGCGGTCTGTTATAGACCAACCCGTCCGTTATCGAAAAATAACAGACGTCCGAACGTTGGGGAGCCCCGTTGAAATGAATGGAGCATTCGACAGATGACGTCACAACCATATAATAATAGGCTGTAATATAGGGCCTAATAACTAGAATTGTTGTTAACTGGTCCATGCATGCATGCATGCTATAAGAACAGATTAACTCATCTGAGGAATGGCATAGCCGTGCAGAAACACCAAGCACAGTGGAAGGGCACAAATGTAAGCTACATGAGAGCAAAATATTTCCGTCTTTGACCTGAAGGGCACTTTCGATGCGCAAAGTAGATAGTGCAAAGTTATTGCCAAGCTTCGCATGTCCTCGGTCATGGATGTGGAACACCTCTTCTGGAATATTTTCTCATAAAAGTAGGCTATCTACTAGAAGGCACACACATATGCGGCCGGTAACTACAGAAGGAGCTACGACTTCCTTTCATTCCGCTTAATATTGAGTTGTTTAAAATATAAACGGACGCAAAGCAAGATGGGCACATGCGAAGGGACATGGGACATGATTTTGTACTGTCTGGAAGGCTACTACTGCGCGTTGTTTAAGCCCCGTTTGACAGTCGGGAACAACGGCACAAGAAACATGGAGGAATATTAAGGTATGAAGACATACAGGCAAATCAGAAAATGATTTAAACCGAACATTATTAATGCCGCATGTGTCCTTGGCTTATCACTGCGCTAATTAGTCTCAAGACTTTCTCAAGACTGAGGTGTTCTCCTCTCGCCTTGGTCATTTTAATGTCCACTACTACTATGCATTGTACTAATGACAGATCCCAAAACAGGTCAGTTGAGATGAACTTCGCTACTTTATTTTCACGTGAAGGTTTTCAGTGGCATTTCCAAACGCGCGCTGATGTGCCGGTAGCTCGCTGCTGCCACTCATATTCGCAAGACTAGCTCTATCAGATTCCTCTCGTGCGTAAGACACATGTGACACGTGACACAGGTGCTTCATGGGTATTGTAGGCTCGCGAAATCGCATTGCATTGCGTTTGTAGCAAAGACGGTCCGAGGGAAAAAAAACTACAAAATGCGGTGCCTCATCATTTAGAATAGTGACGGACCCGCCAGAATGGCTAGTGAACCTTCGGTATCTACTAGCCAACGCCGACTTTCACCCGCATTTGGCTACCTGGCGTGTGTTAGTGTTAAGCCCTGACACACACACTCTCTCTCTCTCACCCAGTTGGTTCTTCATGGAGAGCAGTATTGAGTTCATCTGTGCTTTAGAGGCGTAGAGTTTGTTGATGGCCTTTTTGGACTGCACCACCTCCTTGGCCAGCACCACACACACGTCCTTCTGGCCCTTCTTAGCCGCATCCTTTATGGAGCGCTTCACCTTGTCTTGCTCACGCTGGATATCTACACACACACACACACACACACACACACACACACACACACACACACACAACAATGTATTAAGCCTCAGCCAGATGACACCGCAACGCGGGTTTTTTTGAATCCGAGTTGCAATAAAGTTGCAACCATACAGCATGTTTCAGTAAAAGATCATGTCCTAATGACAACGACAGGCTTGCTTCAGAATACACATTTCTTTATGTGAAGTTGTTGAGAACAAAAGTATTCGCTAATGGCCGTGATCGCCCACTCTTATCATGCAAATGACCTGTCATGCAGGGAGTCCACCAGTCTCTGACAGTGCCAGAAAGTTTCACATTTTTTTAACAGACCCAGCGAATTTTGTTTTCGATCTACAGACATATGCCATGGCTTGTTTAAAAGCTGAAGATCTTAGCTTTTTATTACTAAAAACGATACATGTCTAGCCTCTCCCATTCCGAAGTTATGTCCATTTTAAGCGACGGATAGTTTAACAAAAAATAGCGTCATTTCCCCCCTTTGTAAAAAGCGAAAGACGGTTTTATTATGCGCTTTACTCTCCGCAAGCGCGTACATAGCAGATTCAGAATATCAGAATGTGCAAGCTGCATAATTGAACATTACTATATGCCACAGAGACAAGTTAGATACAACAACAGACTGTACTGAATCATGCTGCTTAGCACCATGCTTCGTGAGTTGCTCTTACAAGAATAAGCATGCATGCTGCAACTTCTGGAATATTTTGGAAGACATTAGAACAATCACCAGGGAGTTTACAGTCTACATAACTGGTTGGCCCTCACGAAGTTGTAAGTCTGATGTATTTACTCCTTTCATTAGTTAAGTATGATGTTTTGTATGCAGGAGTAGCATGTCAAGTTACTAAAGGAATTTCTTATCCCAACATGTGTACTAGCATTTGCTGCTAACCGACTTATTTTCAAAACCAGCATCGCATAGTTGTTATTTTTCATTATGCTGAAGTGAGTGCTACGTGGAAAAATAGGCTACCAGCTTTGCGCATGTGGCACCTTGTGTAGCTTGTGGAGTGACTAGAGTAGCGAATCATTGCCATTTAGGCATCTGTTGATTGTGTTCTACACTTTATGCTGCTTTTTTTTAATTTGAGAAGTTTAAACTAAGGTGTTGAATACCAATACCGGGCAGGTATTTCTCCCTCCTCTGGAGGCTGCTGCGCGCTCACCGCTTCTCCTTCTCTTTCTGCCCATTACGCCTGTTTCAACTAGTGACATATACATAATATGCATTGCTGATAACTGTTTGGGTGCGCAGTTAAAAGATAATATGAAGCTTTGCTTCGTGTTAGTCAGGGTTTTTTTTTAAGATTTTGAACACGAGTGACCCACACTGGGCAGTTTGAAACGTAAAATATTGACCGTGGTAGAAATGAAAGAGTCTCCACAGTCCACACAAACAGTTGTCTGATGATGCCATTGTGCATGGAATTAATGTTGTGCGCAAAGCTAGTGATCACTGTGAAGATACCTCACTGTTTTTGGCCATGTGGCTGTGACGCAGATGTAAACAAATCCGTTTCGCCTGTAACAATGGCAACGCAAAGGCCTGCGTTACTCGATTTTCGCACTCTGGAACCCATTATTCAAAAAACTCGTTTTGTGCCACGTTTCTGGTGGGTTTCATATGGTTAACCCAGGGGAACGTTGTCACTGGCATAGAAAATCGTTCCCATGTAGCTGGCCCCTTACATTATATTATATTACAGCTCCACACACGTCCTTCTGGCCCTTCTTAGCCGCATCCTTTATGGAACGCTTCACCTTATCTTGCTCACGCTGGATATCCACACACACACACACACACACACACACACACACACACACACACACACACACACACCAATGTATTACATTATATTATATTACAGCTCCACACACGTCCTTCTGGCCTTTCTTAGCCGCATCCTTTATGGAACGCTTCACCTTATCTTGCTCACGCTGGATATCTACACACACACACACACACACCAATGTATTACATTATATTATATTACAGCTCCACACACGTCCTTCTGGCCTTTCTTAGTCGCATCCTTTATGGAGCACTAAACATAAACACACACACTCACACTTCTGGTGCGCCGGTGAGTGGCAGCAAGTCGAGTAGCTCTGTGTTTTGTCTCTGTTTTTTCATTTGTTTGTGTGACTGATTTATTGGTTTATTGACAACACATCCGTTTTCTCCTTACAGAAGCGCTGTTCTTCCTGTGGTCAAACAAATCCAGACAATCTCTTATAAAGACTTCAATACTTTTTTTCTCTTTTTTGTGTTTTTCTTCTTATCTCTTTCTTTACTTCTGAACACCACAAGGTGTCTATAATTATATCCTATGGATATGGATAAGTTTGGAATTCGTCCTGACAGTGGGAAACTTATTTACTCAAGGAATCAGCTGATCGCACTTTGCAAGTCTCCGTGTGCGCTTCAAGCTAACATCCCAAGGGAATTGTTTTGTTTCCGCGGATATTTCGCCTACTTAAGCTTAACTGATATGTCGTGGGTGTGGAGACTCAAGTGGAGGTGAAAAAAAGAAAATAGAACCAAAACAAAACACGCATGAATCCCGATTGTTCCGGGATCAGTGGCGTTCATGCGCTAGAGTCCAGAACTCGGTTGTCACATGAGTAGTGTCGTCAGCTGTCTCGAGAGGTCCCAAGCCCGTGAAGGCGACATTAATACTGTGTGTGTGTGTATGTGTGGTGACATCACTGACCTCGGATCTGTCTGTCGATGACGCGCATCTCTTTACGGAGTTTCAAGGACCACTCATTGATCTGTCCAAAACACACACACACACACACACACACACACACACACAAAGAGAAGTTGAGGAACACAATGTCACAGGAGGGCTGTCTTTGCTGTCTGATATGAGAGAGAGAGAGAGAGAGAGACAGACAGACAGACAGACAGACAGACAGATACAGAGAGGCTGTCACTCACAAACACTCACTGACACAATCCTTAGCCTACTGATGACAATGAACACAGTCACACACACTTACTGACATAATATGGCACAAATATATTCCTTACTCAACACAAACACCACATATCCTATTACCCCTGACTGACAGTACAGTCTGTTCCTCTGAACCAAGGACGTCTACATAAGCTTACTTACTGTATCATTGCTCTGAACAGACCGACCTGTTGCTGTCCTCCACTCCAGAGGCGTGTCGTCAAGCTAGCTAGTTCTATAGTTTACACAGGCACGCACAGGCAGGGCATCATGAGGTGTGTCCGTGTGGGGAATGTCACCGTTGTCACACTCACACCGAGCCTCTCTCTCTCTGTGTGTGTGTGTGTGTGTGTGTGTGTGTGTGTGTGTGTGTGTGTGTGTGTGTGTGTGTGTGTGTGTGTGTGTGTGTGTGTGTGTGTGTGTGTGTGTGTGTTTGGGGCTAACTGCTAACATGCTTCATGATCCACCGTGGACTGTGTTGACAAACATTAGCTTCAGGGCTAACCTCCACTGCAATCAAGGCTAGCTTTTGTCGAACCATCACAGATACCTCCGTATCTCTGTCAGAAGCGTAGTTGTCTTGACTCGCGTCTGGATTTAGAGCACAGATGCCGGGCTAAGAGCACACCCATGTCCGTTTAAGGCAAAAACGAGATCGGCTCTCTCCAGAGAGAAGCTACGCGACACTCCAGCCAGTGGAATGACAGTCGTAGGAGAGGCTGCCTGTGCTAGCTAGCGAGCCAACTCTGGCTTGACGGCTCGCTATGATAAACACTCACCAGGTCCTTCGGTGGCTTCTCTGATGTTTTCCCGAACAGTCCCATTGTGACAGGAGTTGGTACAGAGCCTAAAGCGCGACGACGCCCTAACGTTTTTGATAAACACTTCCACAACACTGAACCAACAGGTAACTTGGTACCAGAAACACAACACGGTGCTTCCGGGTTGTAACAGGGTGATGTGACGTCATTGCGTTGGCGCTGGCACGCCGTCTGGGCAGGGCTCTGTTTTTCTGTTTGTTGTAAGTTGAGAGAGTTATGCGAACTTTGTTTAAAGTTCCCAGGCTACAGTTTGATTGAAGAAAGAAAACGAAGGACACGTTGTCTTCACCATCACGAACATCATTCTCATCATGCTAGTAAGCTGGAGGAACAGCCTCTCTCTCCCACCTCTTCCCCCCCCCCCCTCCTCACACACACACACACACACACACACACACACACACACACACACACACACACACACACACACACACACACACACACACACACACACACGTCAGGCAAATGTGCATTGTAATGTAATTATGCTGCATTGCTCATGTGAAATGCCTGTTCACTGCCTCACTCATCAATAGCCTATGGAAATGACATGAAGGCGTGGTAGCCTATTATTCATGTTTATGAGGTTAGAATACTATATTGATAATAAATTAGATTCTGATTTACTGTTACTCTCTTGTAGGCCTATAAATAGCCTAGGACGACAGGGACTAGAGGACAACAAGTTGCAGAAGCAGTTGCAATTGCACAGAGGTGAAATAAAGTACCAAGACCTAGACCTAGAATACTATATTGATAATAAATTAGATTCTGATTTACTGTTACTCTCTTGTAGGCCTATAAATAGCCTAGGACGACAGGGACTAGAGGACAAAAAGTTGCAGAAGCAGTTGCAATTGCACAGAGGTGAAATAAAGTACCATATGGCACAACAAGACCTAGCAAAATAAGATGGGTAGTAAGTAGTACAGTAGTGGTGGTGTCAATAACAATCGATTCGGCAATGCATCGCAATGTGGGGCAGGACAATTCAATCGATTCACCAAATGCCATAATCGATGCAGCATATTTTTTCACGTTTTAAGTACTTCCATGGGCATTTCAGGAGCAAATGAACTTTACATTAAATTAAAGCACTTCAAAGCATTGAAAAATGCATGACTGATACAGACAATGGGCGATTAAGTGTTGTTCAGTATCTGACTGCTTGTATTGCCACATGACTGATGAAACATTTGCCTTGCTTTCAGTATAGAAATGTAATGCATTGTAATGCATCGTAGAATCGGATTGAATTGATTCAAAACAAATCGTTACCACCCGAATCGTAATCGAATCGAATTGTAAGGGCAGTGCCAATGCACACCAAGTAGAGAGCATATACAGCAGGGGTGGGGAACCTTTTTCATTCGAGGGGCCACTTCAAATTCATCCGAGGGCCGTAAAATTCCTCCGAGGGCCGTACTATGAACACAAACCAGGATTTCCTCCTGCACTTTAGGCCTATATTGATTTAAAACAGACTCACCCTTCTCTAGGTCCCCTGAATATAACTTAATTGTATTGCAAATGTATTTTCTAAAATTCCTGCACAAAATATTTCATATTTCATGTGAAGCTCCAAAACATTCAAATTACATCGGTGGCCGGATAAAACGGCCTCAAGGCCTCGAGACATAGGTTCCCCACCCCTGATATACAGATTACAGTGGTAAAGTGTGCATTGGTAGGCCTATAGCCTATCTAGCCTAATAAATAAGACTTTGGATAAGAATACAGGTAGGGCAATGAAGGAGGTATAAATTAAAAGGGGGTAATACACATGTAACTAACTTGCTATAGATGCCCTATAGAATGCCAAGTTACGGGGCAAACTGAATTCACACAGGCTATATTCATACAACTCTACACACTTGAATGTATGAATCAAATTATGTAGTATGTCTACATAGTTTGCCACATAACTTGGCCTTGGCCTATCAAATATTGGCTATGTATATTAGGGCCTAGGCTACATCATTACATTTTATTGCATTTGGCTTTATAACCAAAGGGACTTACAATCGAGGACATAAGCTAACATCAAATACAAAGTGCACAGGAAATATAGAAAACAAATGGTGATGCAAAGTAGGGCTATCTATCTATCTATCTATCTATCTATCTATCTATCTATCTATCTATCTATCTAATAATTAACAATCAATCATAATTCTGAAGTATCTGCAACACAGCTGTATTCTACATCTGGTCCATGTATAGGCCTTACAGCTGTGTTGCAGACACCTCAGAATTATGACCTGCTTGTTATCAGAAGAATGTTCTACAACTCTAAACATATGAATCAATTGTTATTGTTTTTAACGCAATGCATATCAAACACATCTGTTGTTCGATAGATAATTGTTTCATCCTGTAAACTAAAAGTAGGAAACTCAACAGCGGCGTCTGGAATTTTAAGAGGGAGGAGGGGCCACGACAGATATTCTAGCCAATCACAACGCCAAACTGGAACTACGTCAGCAGTCTTAACCAATCACAGTATCAGCAGAGTTGTTTTGAAAGGCGTACGTCGCCATGAATGTAACGGGCGCGTATTTTCAAAATGGAGGAAAAGCAAACTTTTCGGAGTGGATTGTATTCGCAAGACTTGTGCCTGTTTCACAATGGGAATGGCAATCCATGATACGATATTCACACGGATATATTTTGATTACTTTCTTATTTGACAGGACCACAGAATAAAACCAAAATGACGACCTCCATTGGGGACAAAATAGAGGTAAGCAAGCCTGTTTGCTAACTAGCTAGCCACCGATAGCTAGCTGTGTAGCGAAAGCCCAGTCTCGACTCTGGCAAAAAGATAACATCTACCTCACAACTCCTATCAACACCAAGCTCTAGTCCCAAATGTATTTAACTATCGTCTTGACAACCCTGTCAGTATGATGCATGTGTCGGATGTAATGTCTAGGTAGCTAATTCCGACGGGTTGGTTTCGGAACAAATTTTAGATGGAGACGGGTTGGCAGACACGGCTGCTAATTTAGTTTGTTAAAATGTTGAACACCGAACTGTATGTCAACTGTCTCTGCCGTTTAAGGCAGTGTAGAACTAGGCTCACCCAATTACAACTGTCGTTGTGTTAGAAAATTAGATAATCTAATGACTGAAATTAGCCTACGAAAATCAAGCAGGAGGACTGCGTGTTTGGCTGTCAGCGGCTGCTAAGCTGCATCGCCTGAGAGCAATCATGGACATGGTCTAGGCTGATTATTATTGTGTGGACGGTGGCGTCGGGGGCACGTCCATACTACTTTTAATATCATCTTAAAAATTTCCCACCACCTTTTCACAAATGTATTGTTTAAAAATATTAGCCCCGGACAGTTTGTCCACACCACTTTCCAAACCAAATCTTCACACTTGCCTGAGATATTTGATACTGGATAGACTTGCCACATCGCCAGCCACATCGCCAGCGTAGCAGACGCTCATTAGGGTGCGACAGGAGGTCTTGGGGTGTGTGACCAGTACCTGCGGCGGTTATGCAGTCATTCCGTTTGCCTGGATGATGTTTCCACAGGGATTTGAAGTTGTCATGGGATTTGGGATTCTGTCGTTAGAAGTCACTAACAGGTGGGTTAGTTCTTGTCAAATTAGCGGCAAGAGAGGCGCGCTGATTGTGTTGTGTCTGTTGAGATGCCGTGAGCATATGTAGCAGGTAACTAAGGACGCGCTGACACCAAGCTGCCTAGGCAGGCATCCGCCCTCAGCCCTCAGAGCGCGGCATACACACACAGCATCCGCAGAGAACACCGACTGGTAGCTAGCCAGCGCGGAAATATGTTGGACAAAGTGCTGAATTTATTCCAGAATCTGTCCGCGAAGGCCAAAAGCTCCAAACATGAGCGGCTCTTGGGGGCAGCGGAGGACCTAAAAATCGAGGTGAGCTGCCGCGACCAGAGGATGAGAGCGAGATGGAGAAAGATGGATGCAGGTGGAGTGAGAAGGCTTGCTGTTAGGCATTGGAGAGAGAGAGAGAGAGGTGGATGGATGGATGGAGAAAGAGGCGGGTTGGTCTCTATCTCCTCTGAGAGAGAGGGTGATGAGTTGGTGTTGGACTGGAGTCTTCCCTGAGAGCGTTAAGGAAAGCTTTGATCTCTCTCTGCTAGCAGATGGAGAGAGTGAGAAAGAGATGGAATAAGAATAAGGCTTGGTGTTATGCATTGGAGAGAGAGAGAGAGAGAGAGAGATGTCTAGGTGTTGAATGGACAGGAGGCTTCAGTGTGTGCGCGGCGCGCGCGTGCATGTGCAGGACTTTTGTGTGTTCACCTGTTGTGTAAGCCGTCTGTGTCTGTGTCTGTGTGCACGCGTCACACATGCACACGCGCGCGCGAAAGTAGAACTGGCCCTCCTGGACTTAAACCTGGACCTTCTGGGGTACTATACTGGGGCTCTGACCGCTACAACAAAGAGGCAAGCGTGTTGTTGTGACAGTGAGCGCGCACCCACAACCCTTGTGATGTCCGCTCCATCATACTGTGTGTGTGTGTGTGTGTGTGTGTGTGTGTGTGTGTGTGTGTGTGTGTGTGTGTGTGTGTGTGTGTGTGTGTGTGTAGGACTTCAGGTGCTGACTTTGCGGGATAAAGGCTCATTTTTGCGTGCGTGTGTGTGTGTGTGTGTGTGTGTAGGACTTCAAGGTGCTGACTCTGCTGGGTAAAGGCTCCTTCGCGTGTGTGTATCGAGCCAAATCCATACGCACCTCTATGGAGGTCGCCATCAAGACGGTAAAACACACACACCTACCTGTAGACACACTATACACACACACCTGAATGCTCGCACACACCCTATACACTCACACACACACACACAGATCTCTCTCTCTCTCTCTCTCTCTATCCATGACTCTCGCTCTCTCTCTCTCTCTCTTTTCTCGTCATCTGTAGATTTATAGTGTGAGTATGGCAATGCATGAGGCCTGTGTGTGTGCCTGTATATTGATAGTCCACCCATGTATAAAGCTGTCTGTGTGTTTGTGTATAGATTGACAAGAAGGCGATGCATAAGGCTGGGATGGTGCAGCGTGTCATCAATGAAGTGGAGATACAATGTCGCCTCAAACACCCCTCCATACTCGAGGTACTGTGAGCGTCTCTGTGTGTGTCTGAATTGCTATTTTGAGGACAATAACTATGTGTACCTGGTGCTGGAGTTGTGGTAGTAGTGTGTGTGTTTGTGTGTGTGTGTGTGTAACTATTTTGAGGACAGTAACTACGTGTACCTGGTGTTGGAGATGTGGTAGTAATGTGTGTGTGTGTGTGTGTGTGTATGTGTGTGTGTGTGTGTGGTTGAATAATTATTTTGAGGACAGTGACTACGTGTACCTGGTGTTGGAGATGTGTGTGTGTGTGTGTGTAACTATTTTGAGGAGAGTAACTATGTGTACCTGGATTTGGAGATTTGACAGTAATGTGTGTGTGTGTGTGTGTGTGTGTGTGTGTGTGTGTGTGTGTGTGTGTTTGTGTGTGTGTGGTTGTATAATTATTTTGAGGATAGTAACTATGTGTACCTGGTGTTGGAGATGTGGTAGTAATGTGTGTGTGTGTGTGTGTGTGTGTAACTATTTTGAGGAGAGTAACTATGTGTACCTGGTTTTGGAGATTTGATAGTAATGTGTGTGTGTGTGTGTGTGTGTGTGTGTGTGTGTGTGTGTGTGTGTGTGTGTGTGTGTGTGTGTGTGTGTGTGTGTTTGTGTGTGTGTGTGTAGCTGTATAATTATTTCGAGGACAGTAACTACGTGTACCTGGTGTTGGAGATGTGCCATAATGGGGAGATGAGTCGATACCTGAAGGAGCGCGAGGAACCCTTTACAGAGGATGAAGGTGAGTGGGGCTGGCTGTGTGTGTGTGTGTGTGTGTGTGTGTGTGTGTGTGTGTGTGTGTGTGTGTGTGTGTGTGTGTGTGTGTGTGTTTGTGTTCAATACTGAGGGTGTGATCAAAGTCTGGGGTGCGTTTCTCGTCGCTAGTTTCCATAGCAACTTACTCGGTACAAGCTACAAATAAACAATGGAGTCCTTTCTCAAAAGCCTAGTCAGCAAGTTCACATAAGCTTACACCTTCTAATGTTCTACAACTTTGTTAGTCTGATGCACTACAATAGCACAGGCGTATCTCAAAAGCAAAGACGCACCAGATTGCGCTGTGTCAGCTGTATCTGCAGCATACACTCTGCATTCTGCATCAGGACCTTATTTGTGTGTGTGTGTGTGTGTGTGTGTGTGTGTGTGTGTGTGTGTGTGTGTGTGTGTGTTTGTGTATACGCGTAGCCCGTCACTTCATGCACCAGATCGTGCGTGGGCTCCTGTATCTCCATACTCATGGCATTCTCCATCGGGACCTGACTCTCTCCAACCTGTTGCTGACGTCCGGCATGAGTGTTAAGATCGGGGACTTCGGCCTCGCTTGCCAGCTCGCTGTGCCAGAGGAGAGTCACTTCACCATGTGTGGAACACCCAATTACATATCACCAGAGGTACACGCACACACAGGACACTTTACCATGTGTCGAACACCCAATTAAATATCACCTGTGATCAGAGGTTGCGCTAGACTTTTTCACAGTCCGTCATTTTGACGGACAGGGTCGAAAAAAATCCGTCATCGCCTATTTTTAAAATTCTCCACCTGGTTTCTCAATGTGGGGGGCGCGACACCGCACCGAGAACAACACATGCGCAATTGCGGCCAATTGAGAGTAAACCGCTGTGTATACACCCCCTTTCACTCGACATTCATTCTCCAACTTCGAGGATGGAGTCAATTTTGCTGTTCACTTTCTCTCTCTGCCTCCCTCATTGCACTGTTTAAAAATCTGCAGATATCTCTCATGACGCGCGTCTGATTCAGTGTTCAGCGCTATGGTCACAACAAGCACTTTTTTAAAAGACGCGTGCAGGGATTTATCAGTCAGTCACTCGTTTTGCTCTGATTAATGCACCGATTGTAATACAAAGGCGCAGTGTTAAATAATATTCGCGTTGGACTTCACATGCATGATGGGAAGGAAAGCCGTCTTGAAGCAGAAAGGTGTAGCCCGGACAGTAGATACAGGTACTGAAGCCTACAACAGGAAGACGACCAGAATTCGCAAAACTTTGTTGAAACATGTCAGCGACGGTAAAGGGAGCCTCTCCATACGCAGCCCCATCGGCTTATATGTTGGCTCTGGGAGCGCGGTGAAGTTGTCTGAATAAAAAATATATCGCCTATAATGGGTGAACCAGCTATCGAAATGAGAGAAGGTTAGCCGTTTCTTGCAACGTTTGGCAAGTTGTAAGTTGCGTTGCCTGGTAATATTTAGGTTCTTGAATATCCGTCGTTTTTATTAGTTAATGTCCTGAAGCCGTTTTAGACCTGCGTTGCCTTTGAGCGAAGGTTCTGGCTAGCAAACGTGCTATTCGCATATTTGTTTATGTTTCAAGCGAGGAGTTATGAAAGAAGGCTTCTATGAAGGGCGATAGAGGGACAACTTCGTCATTGGCAGAAAATCAGATAGGCCTAGTCGGTAAATGTAGTAGGCCTAGGTCTACACATAGTTCTGATTCTTAAAGTCGAAGTCACACGTGTATGGTGGCAACGTCTTAATTTTAATTCATTATTTTGAGCAAGAGCAGAGGCGCGCGCTCTGCTGCAGCCAGCCGCACGGCCCAGCTGCGGCGCATGGTATGACAAGCAGGGAGAGAGGGAGAAAGGCAAACGATAGAAGCATGAAATTATCTGCGCTGATAACTATGCCTAATTGAAATGCATATTTGCTCTACTCGATAGAGACGTAGGCCTACTTAAACTTGTGATTTATTTATCATCACCCTGAATATTGATCCGTCAAAATGACAGACAGGCTTCAGAATTTTCCGTCATCCTTCAAAAAAATCCGTCAATGACGGACATTTGTCGGTTAACGCGACCTCTGCCTGTGATACACACACACACACACACACACACACACACACACACACACACACACACACAGAGCGAGAGAGACACAGAGCGAGAGAGACACAGGCACACTAATCCAGAAGAGAGCCACCACTACACCATTGTGTGGCTGGAACACCCAATTACATATCACCTGAGGTACACACACACACACACACACACACACACACACACACACACACACACACACATACACCAGGGTGGCCGCGGGTCCTTAAAAAGTCTTAAATTTCATTTTCGCCAAATAAGGCCTTGAAAAGTCTTATTTTGTCTTAAATTTTCAACCCAAATGTCTTAAATTTGTGGAGCTTAATTTAGGGAGGAATAATTATGTCAGCCATGTGATGAACTTCGCGACGGAAATCGGGAGTTGTAACCATGTAGTGTAATTTAGAACGCATTATTGAATTTTATTTAGTGTAAAGTTTCATTGTGTATAGTTTTGTGTTTTCAAACAGCTACATTAATGTAAGTAACCAATTGTTTTTTGTGCTTCATTTGAACCTGTGTGATCTTGCGAGTTGGTCCTAATTTCATTTGGAAAATGGTATTGAAAAGTCTTAAAATGTCTTAATTTTGACTGGATAAAACCTGTAAACGCCGCGAGTTGGTCTTAATTTTATTTGGAAAATGGTATTGAAAAGTCTTAAAATGTCTTAATTTTGACTTGGTCAAACCTGTAGACACCCTGCACACACACACACACACACACACACACAGCTCGCCGAACGATAGTATATACTGTATCACCAGAGGCACACACACACACACACACACACACACACACACACACACACACACACACACACACACACAGCTAGCCGTGGCAGAGTGTGGCATACCCAATTACGTATCACCAGTCTCTCTTTCTCTCTCTCTCTCTCTCTCTCTCTTTCTCTCTCTCTCTCTCTTACTGTGCTTAATAAACTACTACTCTACTCTAATGTAATTCTATGTCTACTGTATTCTATTCTGTTCTCTAGGTGGCTACCCGTACTGCAGTGCTCAAGGCCCCCAGGTGGACGCCTGGGCCCTGGGCTGCATGCTGTACTCTACTCTACTCTACTCTACTCTATTGTAATTCTATTCTCCTCTGCTCTCTAGGTGGCTACGCGCAGTGCGCATGGCCCCCAGGCAGACGTGTGGGCCCTGGGCTGCATGCTGTATGCGTTCCTGACGGGCCACCCCCCCTTCCACACCCAGACTGTGACTCGCACCCTGAGCCGTGTGGTCATGGGTGACTACACGATGCCCGCACACCTCTCTCCCTCAGCGCAGGACCTGATTGGTCAGCTACTGAGGAAAGACCCCGCCCAGCGGCCCAGCCTGTCAGCCGTGCTGGAGCACCCCTTCATGACCGGGGGAGGCGGGCCTAACCGTAGCCTGGCCAACCAGACTCAGGGGGCGGGCTCTGGGGTCTCGATGGACAGCGGCATCGCTACTCTCTCCGCCTCCTCTGCCAATCCACCAACTAGCAGCCGGTTGCACCGCAAGGCCAAGCATTTGATTGGTGGACCGGCGCTGCCCAACCGCATGGCTCCTGTCTCGGCCCAGTCACGCCCCCCACCCCCAGGCGACAGGACAAATCAGGAGGCTCCGTGGTTGCCCCCGGCGACAGGGGGCCGATCCTCGAGGGCAGAGAGGAGAGAGGCGGGGTCTGGAGACGGCGGGCAGCCAATGGGGCGCTTCCTGAGGCGAGCTCACTCCTCCGACAGACACGTCCCCTCAGCTCCCACTGGCCTGCAGAGGTGTCAATCAGACGAGATGCTGCCTGCCTTGGGGCGCAGCACCGCTGGTTACCATGGATACAGTGACCTCCGACACCCCCCCTCGCCCCCCGTCAAAGACTCCTCTCCCAGGTGTGTTGAAGACACAAGCTCCGGAATATTAGGCAGCATATAAGCTCTGCAATACAGGATAAGCTTTGGGATATTATACGGTATATACGATCTGGAATATTAGATAAGCTCTGGAATATTATGGAATTTTAGATAATATCTGGAATACAGGGTAAGCTCTGGGAAATTATACAGTATAAACTCTGGAATATTGCACATTTTTGGCATTATATATCACAGTGGAATTCTCTTTTCTGATTGGCTGGTGGGGTGATGATGACCATACATTTTGTGGAACCTGTCAAGCGTCTAACTTAGACGTGCATAGAATCTTCGTTTGGAATACCGGCAGTATCTAAGGGATAACGCTGTAGGAATCATGCACATCATCTACAGAAAATTAAATAATCACTCCATTGTCATTCCAGACGGAGATTCTAAGTGCGTTCAAGTTAAACGTGTCCGATAGAGAAAAGTCTAACTTGCTCACTAGATCCTGAAGCAGTCGGAATGAGTTGCACAGTATATAAGATCTGGAATATCTCATAAACCCTCGGATATTAGGGAAGGTTTGCCAAAGCAGATAATCTCTGGAATATTATACACAGTTAACTCTGGAATATCATGGAATTTCAATTTAGGCTGGCTGACCAATGCCAGGAAAAATCTGGGAATAGGGTTGTTTGTGTGTGAGGTCAGGAATTACTGCACCAGGGAATATCAGTGAGGGTTAAATGGCTAGAATCTGATGAATATCCAGAGTCTTTGTTTTGGCCAAAACCTTGAAGAGAACTGCCAGTCTGATGTCTGATGCCTCCTGTAATAACCAGCCAAAATCTGTGACTTTTGATCTGACTGTGTGTGTGTGTGTGTGTGTGTGTGTGTGTGTGTGTGTGTGTGTGTGTGTGTGTTTTTCTGCCTCAGCTGTTCTTCCTCTGGACATGGAGTACTGACGACCGACACAAACGCACACCAGCCCTGGTTTACAGACTCAGGTAACACACACACACACACACACACACACACACACACACACACACACCAGCCCTGTTTTACATACTCAGGTAACACACACACACACACACACACACACACACACACACCCAGATCTGGTTTACAGACTCAAGTAACACACACACACACAAACACAGTCCTTGCGTGTATATTAATTGTGTGTGTGTGTGTGTGTGTGTGTGTGTGTGTGTGTGTGTGTGTGTGTGTGTGTGTGTGTGTGTGTGTGTGTGTGTTTCCAGGTCTCCACGTGGATGGCAGTAGCCACAGCAGCAGGGGGGGATTCTCAGGCCACGGCTCCTGGAGTGAACCCTCTACGCTCACAACACAGAACACACACACGCACTCGCACGCCAAAACACACACGCACTCGCACGCCAAAACACACACGCACTCGCACGCCAAAACACAGCCGCACTCGGAAATACACCCGCACACACACACCACATCACACCCCCACACGGGGTCGGAGGGGCGAGAGAAAGCCGTGCAGCCCCCAGCCCCCCCCAAGAGGAGCCTGCCCCCCCTCTCCACCGCACGACTCAAACCCATACGGCAGAAGACCAAGAACGCAGTGGTCAGTACACGGGTGTGGGTGTGGGTGAGCATCCTAGAGTCTGGTGAGGTGTGTGTGGAGTCTGGTGAGGTGTGTGTGTGTGTGTGTGGGGGGGGGGGTGTCTGGTGAGGTGTGTGTGTGAGTGGGGAATTCCTGTTTGTGTCTGTGTGTGTGGAGCTCACATTTGTGTGTGTGTGTGTGTGGTGTAGGTGAGCATCCTGGATTCTGGAGAGGTGTGTATGGAGCTTCTGAAGGGAGTCGGCCCTCAAGAGAGAGTTAAAGAAGTACTACGCATCTCACACGACGGCACCATGGTGAGTTAAGGGGGATTCATACTTGGCGTGACTGGCGCTACCCTCCTTCATACTTCACTCGCGACGATGGCGCGCGCCGTCACGTGACCCAAAATGACGTCACACGCCGTGGCGCGAGCTGCCGTGCCACGAGTTCGTGCACCCCACATTTTTTGTAACTTGGCGTGTGCCACCAGCGACCATGTAGGTAGGCAGACAAAGCAGGAGTGGCGAAGAGAGGCTACAGCTACTGTAGGCTACTACAGAATGGATTCTGCATCATTTTGAGGATAATAAAATGTCCTAGAGAGTTATTTTATCTTCTCCCTTAAATGTTGTTCAGTGAAACAATTGTTTACTTTGTTCAGAAGCACGTTGTGTTCGGCGATCTATTTATAAATTCTGCCGCCAGAACAATGCTCTCACATGGTCTTGGAATGATCTGGCAATGTAGGCTACAACAAAAATCTATGTTTCAATGTGTCAGATGTTCAGACGTTCAGTAGCCCTACAGCAGCCGTGTTTGGCTTTCTATTTTATATATCCGTAGAACCCACGCTGCGAGTTGCGAAAGATACTGCAGTTTCTCTCATGAACAGCAGAGGGCACTTCCGAAAATGCGAGCGAAAGCCTGTTTGAAGTATGAATAGTCTGGCGCAAGTGATGACGTCATTGATGGTTCTCGCGCCAAAGTGCGCACGTGAAGTATGCAGAGCCCTTTAGTGTGTGTGTGTGTGTGTGTGTGTGTGTGTGTGTGTGTGTGTGTGTGTGTGTGTGTGTGTGTGTGTGTGTGTGTACTACGCTTCTCACACGACGGCACTATGGTGGGTGATGGTGTGTGTGTGTGTGTGTACTACGCTTCTCACACGACGGCACTATGGTGGGTGATGGTGTGTGTGCGTGCGTACTACGCATCGCATCACACAACGGCACTATGGTGAGTTAGAGTGTGTGTGTGTGTGCGTGGTGTTGATGTTTGTTATTGTTTATCCAGGTGACCATCTACCAGCCTAATGATGGGCGGGGCTTCCCCGTGTTGGACACGCCCCCCAGCCCCCCCGAAGACATTCTCATCTGCAGCCTACAGGACCTGCCAGGTGCACACACACACACACCCACTAGGGCTACTCGATTATGAGAAAAATCAATATCGCGACTATTTCAGTCACATTTTTTTTTTTACTATATTTCCTTTAAAGACGAATAATTGTGTTAAACAATTCCCAAATCAGTGTGATTGGAGGGCCATAGAGAAACACACAGTGGTATTCTGCATGAGTGTTGGGTAGCAAGTCTGCTCTGTGCTCGCAATGGCTCAAGTGGAGGGGATTGTATTGCGATTAGCGTAATCTACCTTTTGGCAGTATAGACAAATGGCAAAAATAATGTTTCAACTCGATATTATGAAATTTGATATCACGATATAAATTCAATATATTGCACAGCCCTAACACACACACCCTGTACGCTACTAAATTTGCGTGTGTCTGTGTGTTGTAGATAAGTACATTAAGAAGTACCTGCACACCACAGCTACTGTGTGTGCGTGCGTGTGTAGATGAGTACATTAAGAAGTACCTGTATGCCACTAAATTTGTGTGTGTGTGTAGATAAGTACATTAAGAAGTACGTACCTGTACGCCACTAAGTTTGTGGAGCTGGTGAAGTGTATTAGTGTGTGTGTGTGTGTGTGTGTGTGTGTGTGTGTGTGTGTGTGTGTGTGTGTGTGTGTGTGTGTTGTAGATAAGTATGTTAAGAAGTACCTGTACGCCACTAAGTTTGTGGAGCTGGTGAAGTGTATTAATGTGTGTGTGTGTGTGTGTGTGTGTGTGTGTGTGTGTGTGTGTGTGTGTGTGTGTGTGTGTGTGTGTGTGTGTGTATGTGTTGTAGATAAGTATGTTAAGAAGTACCTGTACGCCACTAAGTTTGTGGAGCTGGTGAAGTCCAAGAGTCCGAAGGTGACGCTCTACAGCAGCTTTGGCAAGTGCATGCTGATGGAGAACACACCAGCTGACATGGAGGTCTGCTTTTACGACGGTATGCACAGAACATGGACACACACACACACACACACACACACACACACACACACACACACACACACACACACAGACCATGAGAACACACCATCAGAACACACCATCTCATCTGGAGGACTGCTTTTACAACGTTACACAATGCACACACACACACACGCGCGCGCACACGGGCCAATATGGAGGTGTGCTTTTATGGTACGCAACACACATACACACACACACACATGCATGCTGAAGGACAACAAGCCCAATGCTGCATTCAGACCAAAAGCAACTGAGCTGCAAAATACAGCGGATGGAAAAAATCCAAGTTCATATTTCCGCAACCAGACGTTGCTTCTAAAGGATGATATTTTTTGGGGGAATTCTCGTGGGTCCCGTGGGATTCCAGAGGAATGGGAGTCAAAATGTTATCAAGAATGGGACGGGAATAAAAATGAACAGGAGCGAGCAGGAGCGGAAATGCCCGAAAAATTTATGATTTTCATCATATTTGAAGTCACCAAAAGTAGCCTACACCTGTCCATTGTTACACAGTTTTCTGACATAACCTGCGCACATGTCGTGAACCACTGCGGGGTGCTTTTTTCATAATTAAAAATCCCCCCTCTGTTTTTTTTGTTTGTTTTTTTTTGGATGAAAGACAAAACGGGACTGGGAGGGAGAGGAATTGATTTTGAGTGGGAGTGGGCGCGGGATTGTGAGTCATTCTTACAGGAGTGGGACGGGATGGGATTTATTTTTTCACTCCAGCCCGGGATGGGATTTTGTTTCTGGGAGCGGGATGGGACAGTAGTGAAAATCCACTCCCGTGTCATGCTCTAGTTGCTTCCTCTGCCAGCCTTCATACCTCCATCCGTAATATGACGTATGTCACACAAATTCCTCTAAAGCCTAGTTTATACTTAACCTGACTCTCACCAGATGAATGGGTACCGCCTTGCTCAACGAGCATCCATCTGGAGCTATGCCATAGGCCTAGGTTTCCGACGTTTTTTTAAAAATAAACTTTGGACGTCATTGGAGAAACGCTTGTCTGATATGTGTGTGTGCGCGACAGGGGTGGAACTTGAGTTTTTTTCCCCACCAGTCACTGTAGCAGGTGTCAACTCATAATAATAACAATAGTAGTCGAAATCAGTTATTTATTATTATTAATAAAACTATCATTATAACTATTATTATGATTAATATTTATATGTTTGCGTTAGGTTGACCATGTCCTTAACACCAGAAAGGAGGACTTCTTATGTGGTTGGAGGTGTGGGGGAGTTTTTAGATACAATTTCCTGCATTCTAATTAATTTTAGGGTGAAGAATGGCAAATCGCTTGGACATTCAGGCTATTCATAGCCCGAGTGGAGGTGAAAGTTTTCACTCGTCAAAGTGACTGGTGGTTTGAAAAATGTACCAGTCACCACTGAAATTTACCCGTCATTGGCAGGTGGACGGGTGCTTATTTCCATCCCTGGTGTGTGCGTGCGTGTAGGTGCTAAGACCCATTGCAGTGCGGACCTTTTGCATGTGTGAGCCAGGAGGGAGGGTGTATGTAATGTTAATGTGTGTATGTGTGTGTGTTTGTAGGTGCTAAGACCCATCGCAGTGCGGACCTGCTGCGCGTGTGTGAGCCTGGAGGGAAGTCCTATACGGTGAAGGGAGAGGCGGGACTTAACGGACTCAGCACTGAAGCGCGACGCTATGCAGAGCTAGCAGATGAGGTAACACACAGACACACACACACAAGAATACACACACACTACAGCACTGAAACGTGACGCTACGCAAAACTAGCAGATGAGGTAATACAGACACACACACTAGAATACACACACACTACAGCACTGAAGTGCGACGCTATGCAGAACTAGCAGATGAGGGGCCTGTACTACGAAGGTAGTTCAACCTAACTAGAACTAACCCAGGGGTAACCCGGGGTTGACAAAAACTGGCTACCTTGACTGGGGTTAACCCGTACTACGACGCTGATTTAGATGTTGGTTTGTCTACCCCGAGTTGTCTAAATCAGAGTATCTGCGCATTCTCGTAGCAGGGCAACCGCGGCCAATCAAACAGCGGTTATGATCAATCGTTTCTGCAGCGCATTAACTGGAATGCTGAGAAATTAAAAAGACGCCAGTGCGCAATGATAACTAGGCTATTTGTTTACATTTCACTTGGTCGAAAATGCACAGCCTTCATCCCAACAGTTTTAGTAGCCTATTTTAACTTGTTTCATAACGTGCGTACAATAACACAAACTATGAACCAAGATTATTTTAAATACTGCAATAATGTGCAGCCACTTCTTCATGCATCTTACTGAAATGCTTGTGCATACTGCGCAGTTCAATTGTATTTTAATCCACTGAATCGGCTTGCGCTGATGATTAACCTTATGCATAATTGTAATCTTATTTATTACTTACATGACCATACTCCACCAATGAAACAGCTATTGGCAGTGTCTGTACGAAGTATGAAGTGACGGGGCATTACCAAACAGTTCTGCAATCGCACACGATTGTGAATTAATATATGTGCGTTAATGTCACTGAAGGTTCGTCAGAAGGAGTGGAAGAATTTTGAAATGTGTTGTGCGCCTTTACGCGGCGGAAAGATCCTCACTAGCTGGACTGTTTCGAGATTTCAGCCAGAGTAGTTCAACACCAACTTAACCAAGAACTTAAACTGCCGATGCCAGGTTTGAGATTTAGAGTAAATTGCCATGGCAGCATACCTCGTGTCAAACATATCCACCTTTTGTAGTGTGGGTTAACCAGGAACATACGCTGCACGTGACCAAGTTACTCTCGAAGTTACCCTGATAAGCCACACACACACACACACACACACACACACACACACACACACACACACACACACACACACACACACACACACACTAGAATACACACACTCAGCTCTGAAGCATAATCAAAATGGTGCTTGTATGCTAGTTAGCGCAGAAACATAAACTCAGCTCTCGTCCATGGGTATGGAGTCATAACTTGCTGTGTTTCCCTGGATACGGAGTGATTACTAGCTGTGTTTCCATGGATACAGAGTGATTACTAGCTGCGTTTCCATGGATACGGAGTGATTACTAGCTGTGTTTCCATGGATATGGAGTGATTACTTGCTGTATTTCCATGGATGCGCATGATCAGTAGCTGTGTTTCCATGGATATCAAGTGATTACTACCTGTGTCCATGCATGTGAAGTGATTACTTACTGTGTTTCCATGGATACAGAGTGATAAGTAGCTGTGTTTCCATGGATACGGAGTAATTAGTAGCTGTGACGATGCATACGGAGTGACTAGGAGTGGTTACAAGCTGTGAAGTCTCCTCCCACCCTGTCTAGCGGCGTGAAATAGTTTGATCATTAGTGTGTGTGTTTCAGGGTCATGACATGTGTGTGTCTCTGGAAGCCGCCATCACAGTGGAGGAGGAACGCAGCTCGAAAAACACACACTTCTTTCCCATCACCATCGGCAGGTAACACACACACACACACACATTACCAACATGAACGCAACAATTGTGAAATTACCACAAAATTGGCACCCTGTTGATTTCACAGAATTCTGTGATACCAGGTTGAATGTACACACACACACAGGCAGCAACAATAGATTTCATTTTCTCTGTGTGTGTGTGTGTGTGTGTGTGTGTGTGTGTGTGTGTGTGTGTGTGTGTGTGTGTGTGTGTGTGTGTGTGTGTGTGTGTGTGTGTGTGCGCACGCACGCAGGAAACCCGCTAGCTCCACCCAGACAGCTCCTTCTCAGGCAGCACAGGTGTGTGTCAGCCCTCCCCAAGGAACACTCATCACCCCCTCAGTAAGACTCACACACTCATTCATCACCCCCTCCATAACACACACACACACACACACACACACACACACCCTCCATAAATCACACACTTGATTTTTTGCACACTTTATGATGACTGTCAATATTAACGCTCTGTGTGTTGTGTGTCTGTGTGTGTGTAGATGCTGTCGTTTGGGGGTTCTGATCTGACTGCGGTGAGTGTTGCAAAGAGCTCCGCCCTGGTGGCCAAGAGGGAGAACGGCAGCAACGCTAATGCTAATGCTAACTGTGCTAAGTCCAGCGCGGCTGGCAGCAGTAGCAACTCCACGGCTGGCAAAGTGCTGAAGTCTGTCTTTGTGCCCAACGTAGGCTGGGCCTCACAGGTACACACACACACACACACACACACACACACACACACACACATATTTTATTTATATAGGGCCCTTTATAAAGGGTGTCCTGAAAAATGTTTACAACCTTCAAACCATTGTAAGGTAGCTGTTAACTCAAGCTCATGGAATTTGCCAAGTAAAATTTTAGACATCACTTTTTAATTTTGTCACCAGCTGTTCTCAAACAATCAGTTGAGAGTTGTGCGTGGAACAGACAAACTAACAAACACAGGAGCCACAGACAGACGTTCCTTTCATTACTGGATATATAGATATATTTGCCAACTGAAGCTGTGTATTATATATATATACACGTGTGTGTGTGTGTGTGTGTGTGTGTGTGTGTGTGTGTGTGTGTGTGTGTGTGTGTGTGTGTGTGTGTGTGTGTGTGTGTGTGTGTGTGTGTGTGTGTGTGTGTGTAGTTGACCAGTAGTGTGGATCCAGTTTAATGACTGTGTGTGTGTGTGTGTGTGTGTGTGTGTGTAGTTGACCAGTGGTGAGGTGTGGGTCCAGTTTAATGATGGCTCTCAGCTCGTCGTCCAGGCCGGAGTCTCGTGCATCACATTCACATCACCTGACGGACACACAACCAGGTACACACACACACACACACACTCCAGTATACTCTTCAGTAGCATATCTATTTGCTGCACATCCGCATTCAAATTCTTTGGTCAGCCGTGGTTGGCTTTGCTAACGTGTGTGTGTGTGTGTGTGTGTGTGTGTGTGTGTGTGTGTGTGTGTGTGTGTGTGTGTGTGTGTGTGTGTGTGTGTGTGTGTGTGTGTGTGTGTGTGTGTGTGTGTGTGTTTAGGTTCCAGGAGAGTGAGCGGTTGCCAGAGTTGGTGAAGGAGAAGTTGCAGTGTCTATCATCCATACTGAGTCTCTTGGCCACGCCCCCTACGCAATAACACACACACACACACACACACACACACACACACACACACACACACTAGCGGCAGTGTCTTCATCTACCTGTATACTCAGTTTACTGGCTACATCATTGGATCAGACACTCGACTGGACATCAATCAACCCCCCCCCCCCTATGTCAACTTCTCATTGGACCAAACATGATCCCGCCTCCTCTGCCCTGCCGTCTTCCAATTGGTCTACACGTGACTCTTCATCTTCTCATTGGTCCAGGCTTGACCAATCAGCACTTACTTCTGGTGTTGCCGGCTCTCTATGAAATGTAGTGTCTTCATGAAATGTTTTGTTTTGTTATGAAATATTTCTGTAAATATTTTTTAAACGAAAAAAGTGCAGCTATTGTTAATAGCTATGTGTACAGCTATTGTTGATTATGAAAAGAGTATCTATATTTTTACATGTTGTGTTGTACAGAATATGGGTGTTTTGTACGTCTGTTAGCTGTTTTTCTGACTCCTGTCTGCTTTAGTCAGCCTCGTCCTGGTGTTTATAGAGGGAGGATAGACATGGAATAGAGGGACGACCATAGAATGTTTAGAGGGATGGAATGGCATTAAACAAACACCTGCTGATAGCATTAACCAGACTCCTCCAGTCATTAAATACCTTATGAAACACCAACTAGACTGTTTTTTTTATTTAACACCTTATAAAACCACAGACAGATGTTAAAGGAGAAATGGCCCTGGGAACAAAATACTTCCGTTGTCTGTCTGTCAGGCAGGGGAAGGCACAGAGTCTGTAGCTGAAAAGGCTCCTCTGGTTGGCCAGAAACGGGTGCAGGGGGTGTCTGTTATTTTCAAGCTCAAGCTCAACCAGACTCATGTTTACTAAACCCCTTACATATCAACCAGAATCCTCTTGTCATTCAACACCTTATAAAACACGAGTTGGAATCCTGTTTACTAATCACCTTGCGTGATCAACACTGTTTTTCTGCTTATTTTTCCTATTGAAAAAACAACCTACCATAATATGCCATTATATCTTCTTAAACTATACCTTAGTGTAACATGGTCATACATTCTGATTTAAATACTATTAGCTATTACTCACAATTGTGCAGTAGTAGGCATATGGTTCATCAAGCAGAAGTCCTGTTATATAAATTCCGGCAGTTTTATTTTGACACGGGGATTTTATTTTGATAGCGGTGCTGAAGAGGCTCGCAGTCGGGTGCGCATGCGTGTTCGACTCGCAGCTGGGATCAGATTAACCACCGCAGCCCCTTAGAATCTAGTGTTCCTAGAAAATCTCTTAACCAAGGAGCTCCACAGCAGCCGAGCCTTGAGCGTCTGTACTACTGTAACAGCACCATGGGCAACAGAGCCAAACCACACCTGGAAAATTGAGGATGCCCCCCCCCCCCCCCAGCCTGGTCCTGACCATCCCGTAATACTAGGCTACCATTTCATTTCGTAGCAGTGTTGAATAATCTGATTTTATTTGATTTATCTGGCTTCAGTGTGAGTGCCAGATTGAGAGTGAATTGTTTCATGTTCGACACTGGCAATACTCTGCTCTCCTGAAAGGAGGGAGGGATAGATAGATATTTGCCCTCCGCCCTTTCTCTCTCTTTGCTCTGCTGCACTCTGCTGCTCATAACGGGAACAGCAAGTTTTTCATTGAATTTAGGGCGGAGAGCGTGCGTGTAAATGTGAGTGTGTCTGTGTGTTTGATCAAGGCTGCATCCCAATATGTGACCTTGCCTCCTCCACTTGCCTCCTCCACTTGCTTCTCGTCATGATGACATCACTGACAACAGCATTATATTTCAATATCTTGCAAAAGCTCAATTGTAAAGTCTTTTTCTCATTTGCAATTGGGATGGTGAATGAAAAACGGTCCCTCAAAAGTTGTTGTGGCGAGGCTGACAGCTGGGAAACTTTATCGTTTTCTCCACGGAGGAGGGGCCAGGAGGCGGGACGAGGAGACAAGCACAAGTGGAGGAGGCAAGGACACATATTGGGATGCACCCCAAGTGTGTGTATGAGTGTGAGTATCAGAGAGAGGGAGCCCGAGCTGTTCCGTGTGGGCTGTCGTCCTGTGTGACGGTGGTAGCGCGTGCTGAGAGCCTTTCCGCCGAGCCGAGCGACCCGCGCGCCTCCGAATGCCTCCGTTAAAAACATCAAAACATCCCCTTTCTCTCGCGCGCTCTCCGCCTGCCTGAACTCTGCTTCCGACTCCCGAGTTGAAGATTATCGACTAGCTGGCGTGCCCGTGCTAGTTCTCTAGCTAGCTCGGCTGCTACAGCCACAACTGCCACCATCGTGTGGGAAATGGATTGAGGTAGGGCACCAAAGGCTGCTCTAATACAGTACATTACATCCGAACGCCTGCGTTTTATTCATTAGCAATACTGCTATAGGTATCCGTTATGTAGGCTATTTTGCTCTGTTTATACACAATGTCCAGAGCCGCTGATCGCGCATCTATTCTCGAAGATGTTAGTTGCTACATGAGATTGTAATTTGTTATGGTGTGTGTGTGTGTGTGTCGGTAGCTACATTGTGGCGATATGCACTGCGCGCTCAGATGCTATTATACCCCCGCGCATCGCACTGTTTTCTCTCTCTGCTAAGCGCGTGAAGATGCAAACAACTACCGGTAGTTCTATCCCGACTGAAGCAGGGAAAGCTACAGCTCCGGGGTGTGTGATTAGTGTGTATAATTGTGGTGTGTGTGTGTGTGTATGAAGAGATGTAGGGGCTGTAATAAACACAGTAGGCCTACACAGTATAGGCCTACGTAGTACACAAGTGTATTACCACCATAGGCCCACCTTATGTATCGTACATGTGTATTGTATCCTTCCATTCCACAGCTATTCTATGCAGTGGCCTACATGGCGTAGGCCTATGTTATATAATATATAGTACATGTGCATTACGTATGTAACCATTCCATAGCCATTGTATACAATAGTAGGCCTATGTTATAGCATAGTAGTACATCATTAGACATTCCCATATATCCATAGCCATTGGATACAGTAGGCCTTAGGACTGGAGCACTGGGCTTCACCTCGTGCCTCTACATGACTGTGTGTGTGTGTGTCTAACATGTCTGTGTGTGAGGTCTAACAGTGTCAGGTGTGTGTGTGTGCGTGTGTTGACAGGGCGCTGGTATAGCCCGTGTCCTCCATATCCTTGAGGAGTCTGGTGTCCTGGAGAGGCGTCTCTCGTGTCCTGAGGCTCCGTGTGTCCTCGTGAGGAGCCTCTCTCTCGCATCTCTCATGTCCTTCTGAGGCGTCTCTTGGAGCCTTGTGTCTTCGTAGGAGCCCAGAGGAGCCTGGTGTCTCTGTAGGCGTCTCGTGGAGGAGTCTGGTGTCCTCGTGACGAGTCTCTCTCGGATCGCTCAGGTCCTGGTGAGGCGTCTGGGCTGGGGTCCTCAGTAGGCGTCTCTTTGTGTCCTGGTAAGCAGCCTCAGTAGGCACCTTGATGAGTCTGGTGTTCTTGTGATGAGTCTGTCTCGGATCTCTTGGGTCCTGGTGAGGCATCTCTCTCGTGCGGTCTCGTGGATCCTTTTGTCCTGGTGAGGCATCTAGGGTCCTCAGTAGGAACCTTGAGGAGTCTGGTGTCTCAGTAGGCGTCTTGTGGAGGAGCCTTCTGTCCTGGTGTCCTACTGAGGCATCTCTCTGGTCTTCTCAGTACGCGATTTGTGTCCTCAGTAGGTGTTTCTCTGGTCTCTCTCGTGTCCTCAGTAGGCGTCTCTGTCCTGTGTGAGGATGCAGACATTGACGTTGGTTCGCGGCCGCCGCGTCGGCTTCTGGCTCAGCGAGAAGAAGATGAAGAAACTCAACTTCACCGCCTTCACAGAGATGTGCAGGTACGCACACACACACACACACACACACACACACACACACACACACACACACACACACACACACAGACAATATGACATTGTATGCTCGCTTCAGATGGCAGCGAAAGCCACAGTGGCTATTGTGTGCACGCACGCACACACACACACAGACACACAGACACACATGCACTACTACCCCTGTCAAAACACTGCTAAACCTATCCCGTCATACACTCTAAACACACAGCAGATTTTTCACACTTCATAACACACACACACACAATAATGCACACCACTAACCCTGTCAAAACACTGCTAACCTTAGCCTGTAAAAGACACACACGCACACACACAGTCCATCTCTCTCTCTCTCTCTCTCTCTCTCTCTCTCTCTCTCTCTGCCTCTCATTCTGTCTTTCTCTCTCTCTCTCTCTCTCTTTCTATCTGTCTTTCTCTCTCTCTCTCTCTCTCTCTCTCTCTCTCTCTCTCTCTCTCATGCACACACACACACACACACGCGCACGCACGCACGCATACCGTGTGTCTCCAGCAGCCCGTTAGGTCCAGTGTGGATGGAAACCAGACGGCAGAGGAAGAGCAGAGGGAGACGCAGAAATGTAAACGGAACATGTGTATGAGTGAGTGTGTGTGTGTGTGTGTGAGCGTGTTTGTGTGCGCCTGTGAACATGCTTGGAACAGGAACAAAACAATCCCCCTTGAACAGAGAGAGAGAGAGAGCAACAATGACAACAGCTTGACATGGTTAAAGTAATGATATTTAATTTATTACAGCTTGATATACAAGTATTGATCATTATTTGGTGGTGAAGCAGCACGGGGCCAGCCAACAGAAAGAGCAGTCAATACAGTATTCAGTGTATTATGTTTATGTTTGATATGGTATTTGATATTGATGTGTAAGGGATAACGGCCGACAAGTGTAACGGAGGCTAACTAGCAGAGTTGGTGTGGTACGTTGGTCCCTCCCTCCCTCCGATAGCCTCATACAGTCTCGTGCCGTTGGGCCGAGAGACTAGTCTCTTGGCCCAGCGGTATCGTACTGTGTCTCTCATTGCCTGACCGTTGTAGTTGACGAGGTCGCACGTTCGATCCCCGAGGGGGGTGAACAGGTGCAAGATGACCTCCGTCACAGTGGTGCCGTGACCCGGATTGGGAGTGAGGTTTAAGGGGAAGAGTGTAACGGAGGCTAACTAGCAGAGTTGGCGTGGAATGTTGGTAAAACCTCCCTCCAATAGCGTCATACAGTCTCGTGCCGTTGGGCCGAGAGACTAGTCTCTTGGCCCAGCGGTATCGTACTGTGTCTCTCATTGCCGGACCGTGGTAGTTGACGAGGTCGCACTTTCGATCCCCAAGAGGGGTGAACAGGTGCAAGATGACCTCCGTCACACAAGGTGACTGGTTCCATGAAGTTAACGGCAAGGTCTGCCGTTAGTGTGGGGTGTTTTTTTTTTTTTTTTTTTTAAATCTATTACTGTCTGTAAAGTTGTAGGAACCATGACAACTGTACCAGAGTCTATTGAGCAAGTTAGACACTTCTCTATCGGATGTGACCAGCTTAGACCGCCTAGATGTGACACCAGTGGTGTAGTCTAGGTAGAGCGCGGGAGTATACCCACTTCTAAATTTCAGGGATTTCAGTATACCCACTTAAAATTGATTGATCCATTGTTTTGAATAGCACAAATATATACAGTATACCCACTTCAAAAAATGCTCAAATATACAGTATACCCACCATAAAAAAGTAGACTACACCACTGTGTGACACAGTACAAAATGTGGCTCTTGGTCTCCGACTGGTTGGTCACCCCTGGCCTAGAATCTTCGTTTGGAAAGGCAATGGTGTGATTCTTTCATTTTCCGTAGATCATGTGCATGATTCCTACGTTATGTCTTAGATACTGTGGGCATCCCAAACGAAGATTCTATACTTGACCGCTTGACCGCTGAATTAATAGTCACCCCATCAGTCAATCAGAAAAGAGAATTCCATTGTGAAGGCAGATAATATGATGGGTAAAATAGATGTTTGATATTGGTGATGATGGATGTTTCATATGGGGGATATGGAATAATATGATATGGAATTGTAGTAATGGTCTTTGATACAATGTTTAATCAATACACTTGTTTGTCTGCCTGTCTGTTATCCTCTATCCTTTGTGTGTGTGTGTGTGTGTGTGTGTGTGTGTGTGTGTGTGTGTGTGTGTGTGTGTGTGTGTGTGTGTTCATCTCTTGTGTGTGTCTGTAGGAGGCGGGGCATCGAGCTGGTTCAGGTGAGACGTGTGTTTGAGGGAGTTTGGGGAAAAGATGTGTGAATAGAGGGCGGTGTTTATCCATGAGGGCAAATGAGTCTTCTGAGGAAAGAAGACTCTCCTCCTCTCTCTCTCCTCTCTCTCTGCCTTCTCTCTCTCTCTCTCTCTCTCTCTCTCTCTCTCTCTCTCTCTCTCTCTCTCTCTCTCTCTCTCTCTCTCCCCTGCCCTTGCATGTCTGTGTTAGCAACCCTGCGGCTCCACATCCCATAATGTCCATAGTTATGAGCCCATTATGATGTCATTTCCTTTAGTTAGTCTCATCTCACTTCCGCTAGCCACGAGCCACTGTCACTTCTGCTTGCTCCTCTATTAAAGTGTGTGTGTGATAGTGTGTGTGTGTGTGTGTGTGTGTGTGTGTGTGTGTGTGTGTGTGTGTGTGTGTGTGTGTGTGTGTGTGTGTGTGTGTGTGTGTGTGTGTGTGTGTGTGTGTGTATTAATGTGAGTTTGTGTTTGTGTATGTGTGTTAATATGTGTTATGTGTGTGTATGAGTGCGTGTGTATGTGTGTCAATGCGATTGTGTGTGTGTGTGTTTGTGTATATTAATATGTGTGTTTATGTGTGTTTTTATAGTTGGATCTATGTCGCCCCCTGGAGGATCAAGGCCCTCTGGACGCCATCATCCACAAACTCACAGACCTCATGCTGGATAACACACACACACACAGCCTGCAGCGAGTACAGGTACACACACACACAAACACACACACACACACACACACACACACACACACACACACACACACACACACACACACACACACACACACACACACACACACACAAGCTGCAGATAATACAGGCACATACACATTTGAATTCTATTTCAATCCGATATTCAGAATAACAGCTAAATGAAAAGTTAAATATATTCTTAAAGATTCTGTTGTTTCAGACATGTAAATGTTTTTACCTTTTGCCTGACATGTTTCGATGGTGAGACTTCTGTCTTCATCAGAGGGTCACATCGATGTCGACGATGTTGGCGAGCTTTAAAAACCCTCTGATGAAGACGGAAGTCTCACCGTCGAAAGCGTTGAACATATCAAGTAAAAGATAAAAAACGTGTACATGTCTGAAACAAAAGAAACTTTAAGAAGAGCAGAAAGTCGCCAGCTGCCAGCTACTCCACCAGTCTCGTAGCCCTTTCATTCCCAGGCAGTCCAATTCACTATTTGCATATTATAAAAATGGCCAGGGCCGTGGTGGGACCGCTAGTTATCAAATACGAGTGTGCTTCTTTTCCCTCAAACGCAACTCTGTCATAGGCTAACGCAATGTCCACACCCTGCTGTTTTTTTGTTGTTAGGGGGGAAATTCATCAAGAACAAGATGGTAACGCAGCCTGTGATGGCAACACACTTTGCAGTGGTCTATTTGGAAAAACAAGAAATTACCAATCGGTTCCCAGCTGATTTGGCGACGTCTTCTATGTCCTAATATCCTCACATTTTAGTAGTTAGAAATAGGTGTTCAACGGTTAGGCTTCTCAAAATAATTCTAGTTGCTGAATATTTATCCCTTATATTTGTCCAAGTGTCCCCAACATGACAGTCCTTTCACAAAATTTGCTTGATACTGGAACGTTTTCTGTGCGGCTGTCTGTGGCATTTCTGTTCTCACGTCGCTTTTCCACTAGTGTAGAAAAGCGTCTTGAATATACGAACAGCAGATTCATTACAAAGAGCAAGTCAAGAGTTGCCACGCAAACCTTGTGCTGGCATTCAAATGTGAATGACTCCGTCTTGCTAAACTTACAGTGGATTTGATGAGTAAGATTAAATGATATTAACATTAACATGAATTAATACAGGGCTATCCATTGTGAAACCAATGCTTCAGTAATAGCCTATTTATTTATAATTTATGTTGTAACATAATATTAGTCTATATTATATTATCATGATATAATATAATATAAAATAATATAATATATAATATAATACAGCCTAATATAATGTAAATTAATAATATATACAGTACATGGGTAATATGGGCACTGGAAAAAATGGGCCGCGACGTCAAAAAGGTTAAGAATCCCTGCCCTAAGCGAATGTTTTGGTGTGCTGATTGCCACTCAGGTATGGCTTCACTGCACAAATCACTGCACATTATGCAGAGTCATTTAGGTAATACTCATTTCCAATGGACCTGAGGTTTCTTTCAGTATAGAATTCACCATACCATACAATTAAAAACTACTTAATGTTCATTAATCATGTATAAAAACACACATATCCACCGTTGGTCAATTCAGCTCGCGCACCCCATTGTAGCAGGTGTGCGTTCACCACAGCACACAAAATTGCATTTATGCCTGACCTATGCAAGGAGGCAGCCACCAATGGCACCCCAAGGGAGCAGTGCGGCGGGCGGTACCATGCTCAGGGTACCTCAGTCTTGGAGGAGGATGGGATTGAGCACTGGTTAATTAGTCCTGCACCAACCTGGCAGGTCGGGAATCGAATCGGCAACCTTTGGGCTTCAAGGCTGACGCCCTAACTGCTTACCCATGACTGCCCTAATATTGTGTGTGTTGTAGAACTATATCAATGCCCGTCTTGGCCTGTTGGTGTTGAATATTAGTATGTGTGTGTGTGTGTGTGTGTGTGTGTGTGTGTGTGTGTGTGTGTGTGTGTGTGTGTGTGTGTGTGTTTCAGGACTATATTGATGCCCATCCCAGCCTGGTGGTGTTGGACCCTCTGCCTGCCATCAGAACTTTACTGGACCGCTGCAAATCGTACCAGCTGGTGCAAACCATAGAGGAACATATGCAGGGTACGTGTTGCGGAGTGTGTGTGTCGATTTCCTACCTCGATAAAGAAATGGCACTGTAATGAAAGGTGTAGTAACACAGGGGTTCCCAACCTTTTTTGTCTTCTGTACCCCCAAGCCTTTTTGTTGTGCCATGAGTACCCCCTAAGTCAAGTTCTATACCGCTTTCTCTATCCCAATGTAACTGAGCTACATGTATTTGATAAAATTACATGTTTCCAAGTACCCCCTGCAATGTGTTCGCGTACCCCTAGTGGTACACGTACCCCTGGTTGGGAAACACTGTGCTAACACATTCGGAGCACTTCGACTTCGACACATTAATATCTTCACTCCTAGTCCTCTCACACGAAGGGAGAGTGGAAAGGGGGAACTAGGAGTGAAGATATCAATGCGCCGAAGTCGAAGTATTCCGAATGTTTTACATTCGTGTTACATTGTGCCTTTCATTACATTGCCATTTCTTAACTCATTGGCTGCCAGCCATTTTCATAAAAGAGTACCTCGGAGTGCCAGCCATTTTTCAGCATTTTGGGTGTTTTTTTGGAGGCTCACAGAAAATTGAGTTCTGTGTCTATGTCAACACCATACCTATCAAAACACAGATTAGACGCTCATCTGTCATCAGAAAAAAAACGGTGTCTCTCTACCCCTTTCCGTTCTTTCATAATCATCTGTTGAAATTAAGTGGAATTCGCCAAAATGCTGCTTTCTAGCCAAAAAGCTGAGAAAACGCCATTTGAAGTAGAACTATAACTGCAAACGTTTTTGCCCGTAATGGCATCGTCCTAACAACTCCAAACCTATCAGCTGCTATTACACAGTCTTCTGTCATCTGTAGCCTGAACAAAAAGATCATTTGTATGACCTTTTCAACCTAATATACTGAAATATAACGGGGGGACTCGAAAACAAGGGTGTTTTGGTTTAGTTGCTGGCGCGCAGCATGGATCATGACAGCAGTTGCCCCTAACTCCGGTAACTCCCTACCTCTCCCTCTCCCTCTCCCTCTCTCTCTCCCCTCGTTGGAGAACGAATCACAGCTGGTTTATTTCCTCCAGAAATAGTACCGTGTTGTGTCTTGTGGGGAGGGAGGCAGGTAGGCAGGCAGCACCGCTTAGCGTAGCTTACTGCAGCTTCTTTGGCAGAGCGGACAATTTGCAGATTGATGATTACTGTCATCATGGTTCTGCTATAGTGATCTTGTCATATATTGTTCAATGAATTTTCTTTTGATAAAGTACTGATCACACATCCAACATTTCACAAGCCGATTGGAGTGGTGAATGCTAGCTGGTCTGAGGCTAAGTGCAATGCTTTCTAATGTGAGCTGAATGCATCTGACCAGACACAAAGGCTACTCTGTTCCAAGAATCTGCAACCCCCCTGTCTTTTTTGATGATACAGTAAGCTGATCATACTATACAGATCCATAAAAATAACTGTGGATTGAGTAAAAAATAGTTGACTTACCAAGGCTCCTTTATTTAGGCTTAGTTGTAAGTTGTTAGCGATTTCGTGCTAGCTAGCTAGCTAGCGTAGCAAACTTTATACCCAAGTTACCTCAGTTGGGACACATCACCACTAGTCCCGTGCATTCTCCTGTTAGATGATATTTTGTAAGCAACATCCTGATGTTGTGTAGGCTGATCACATTATCCAAAATGAAAGGTTGTCACACAGATCATCTCATGGTGTATTTTGGGCAAGTTAGCTACAATGCCTTCTAGCTAGATAGCAACAGGGGATTGTATTTTGGTCATGAGAGGAAGGTTTTTTTTGGCCAGGCTCTGACACTAAAATCAGTAGCCTACCTGTGTTAAAATCAGAGGGCAAGAAAGTAGACTACTGTCACAGGTGCTTTACTTTCAAAAATGATTTTGCTATGCTACTTTTGAGATTATATTATAATAGTAAAAAAGGGGTGTTTTTGTCTTGACATTTCATCTTGCTCTGAGCTAAAGCCCTGCCTTGACTGTTCCTAAGGACACTTCTGCCACCTACAGGAACAGTTAGAAAATGCCTTGAGGCTTGAAATTCATACAGAAGATAGGTCAGACCGTCCTCGAGGCCTGGCTGTAAAAAAACGCAATTGTCGGCGAACAACGTCGAAGGTAGGGTGCGTCACTATTTGAAATGACGTCATTCGACGGCCAAGGCAGCCAATGAGTTAATGTAGGTAGGAAATCGGCACATTTCATTTTGTGCCACAACTTGTGGATCATTTTACTAGTCATGCAGGGGTGTTTAACTAGGGAGCACCTGGAACAATTTGGTCACTTCTAACTTAAGGCACCGAATGTACCCGTGGCCAAAGCTGAGCCAAGCTAATACTAACGAGTTTGTGCCACGTGTGTTGCTGACTGGGGGCGCCTCCGAAGACGAGGCAGGTCGGGAGGAACTCATCTCAGGTCAGAGAAGAACACACTTAATTATTGAAACATGGTGGACTGTTCCTTTAATCCTTTCGCTGCCATGATGCACCAAGTTAATAACATTAGCCTTTATACTGACAAGTTAGCATTATGAATGGTTGGGTTAGGGGTTAGGTGTTGGGGGAGCAACCACCATAATTGGTTAACCATTGGTTGTGCTAAAATGCCGACCTGCTAAAACAACAAATAACAAGGCTATATGGACATAAACTACCAGCAAAGATACCAGTGTGCGTTGATTCATCTTTCATTTACTTCGATTACTCTTACTGCACATCACCAGCACCTGGACAAGTGGTTGTGCACAGGGACGTTACTTTGAGTGCTATATGGACAGGTTAGGGTTAGGAATTGTTTTGGACTAAGCACAGTTTTTGGTATTTTTTTCTTGTTTGGTTTATTACTGACAAAAGTTACCAAAAAAAAACCACATATCTTCACTGACTAGTTAGCTGAAGGGGTGTTTGCTTACTACTACCCTAAGAAGGCAGCAAATGGGTTGTAGCCAATCAAAACTCGGCATGACAGAAGTGTGTTGGGAAAAGAACAGATGCGGGTGTGTAATATTGGTGTGGGTGTGGGCAGGGGGTGTTCACTCACGGAACTAGCTGCTACAAATGGCTAACCCTAATCCTACCTAAGTGCAAAATTAATGGGTGTCAATGGAGTTTTCTATTAGTATAATTTTTGTGATTTTTAATAATTTTTTGCCCTGAAATATTAATATTCAGTTTGCAGCTAGAAATAATAAGACCTCATTTGAGTAGTGTTTTGATTATTTTGCGCCACTAGATTATTATTATTATATATATTGTGTCACAAAGCTCAATTTTTATGAGGCCAAACCCATAAACATTAGCGGGATGCTAGCGAGTACAGGTTGAAATCTTCTTCCCTGCTGTAAAACTACACACCTGAAAGATTTGTCAATACAGCCTATTGGTAAACACCACCCATAGTGCTTATCAGGAATGTTTTGTTGATGAGATTTGTGACTGGAAATTGCAGTAGCAATGTATTTAGCATATGGGCTCCCTTTTCCATTCCATACATTTTGCCACATGAAGGACTTACCAACGCTCGCCAACTAGTGGACACTCTATGGGAACTGCAGTATGCATGCAAAGCTAACTGGCTACAATGGGAACCAATCAGACTGAATCTTCTCCCTGTATTCTAAATTCTCTGGTGTGGGTATGAGTTTGTGGGTCAAAGATGGGCTCAGACTTCAGGTGGCGCAACGGCATCCAATGCCCACAATTGGTGGTTGATATGTTGCGATGAATATCCTTCTTGGGTAATCCATACAATAGTGGCACTAGCAGTTGTTGCGCCGCCCTGACGTGTGCTACTGCTGAAACGTCACTGACCCTCATATATATTGTGTCTGTGTGTCCAGATGAGAGGAAAGAAAAGAGACGTGTTTGTAACGTGTGTGTGTATGTATGTGTGTGTGTGTGTGTGTGTGTGTGTGTGTGTGTGTGTGTGTGCAGATGAGAGGATCTGTTCTCCGCCATTCATGTTGCTGGAGGAGCCGTGTGGACCGAATACACTGGAGAAGATACACTCACACGGACTCACCTTCCCCCTCAGTAAGACACACATACACACACGCGCACACACACACACACACACACACACACTGGAAAAGATACACTCAAACAGCCTCATCTTTCCCTTCAGTAACACACACACACACACACACACACACACACACACACACACACACACACACACACACTAGGTTTGGGCGATGTCTCACGAGTCTACGTTGTATTCAACAACGTCTGTCACAGAAATAACTGTTGGCATAGGCTTCAGACACTTACTTGAAACACATTTGCTGCAAACAACAGCTGGGCCTAATTCACACATTTTTATTCCATGATGTTTTCTTAGCTTAAAGGGATACTGTGTGAGATTTTTAGTTGTTTATTTCCAGAATTCATGCTTCCCATTCATTAAAGGAAAACGTCGGAAATTTTCAATTTTCCTATTTTTGATGACACATGTCCCCAAAAATCGATTTCTCATCTTTTTTAAATTTTTAACCCGTAGCCTTGCACTCCCATATTTTTTTTTACAACTAGCCATGGGCGCAGCCATTTTCAGCAGAATATTACGTCAGAAAGAAAATTGTATTTGTGCAGCGGATCATTCTACTTAGTTCTAGAACAGTGGCGGAAGGCTAGGGAATGATTTGGGTGAAGACGCAGCGCTGTCACAAAGCGCTAGCACCAAGGACAGCGGTCATTCATTTGTTCACAGCAAAACCCAAATGAGAGGGCAACGAAACAGTCCAACATAATTTATCCTCTGATATGAATCCTAATATCAACTTTATAATAAATTGCAGCCCATTGCTGGTTTGTAGGCCTATGCTATGAATGTTGTGACTTTCCCCCCTAACTTCTGCACGCTGGTAGGCCTTGTTGTCACGGCAAAAGCAGTAAAATATTTAGCGACACAAAGGGATGAATCGGACGGCAGTCCGAATAAAGCAGTCGTAACAATTCTGGAGTTATGTTTGTGAAACATAGCCCTACACTATGTCCAACAATTTGGCTTCACGCCGTCTGTCAAGTCTGCTGGCTAACCAGCAACATCTCAACACACTAGCATACATTACACGATTTGCAGCAGTCTACCAACCTGCGTTTCCTTGTGCTTATCCTGTCGCTAAAAAGGGGGGTTAAACTGTATTTCGTAGGCTAATGAAAATATACGGTCTCTTTCTAACCAAGATACGGGCGATTTACAATGCCATTCCGAGATGGGATCACCACCATCCCGGTTTTATGACCCATGTTTTAAATTTGTTTCTATCTTCCTGACAGCCATCTCATTCAGTTTTAAAACTATATGCAAAGTGCAACTTTTTTTTACTCGTCTGTATGCTCGAACATAGGCACAATTTACGCTCACGTTGGAAATTATGACCAGCTGGTGCAACCCACTGCAGAAGTCTGGGTACTCTGGGTACAGTCTGAAAATATGGACGTTGTGGCGCATCATTTACAGATGCTGCGTTGTCCAACGAAGCGAAAACTACCCCACTTCATTCTCACTGAAATGAAGTTGATAAGCAACATAACAACGTGCAGTCTTTTAGACGCACACGAAAAGCTCATGACAAGCACAAGGCAAACTTTGTTCTGTTACCAATTTATTTACCGCAACCTCTGGTCTCATGAGCGGATCCAAGACTGTTTCCAAAAGTACACAAATTCTAACAACTAAGCTTACACAAAAACGTGCCGTGTCGGCAAGCTTCAATTGAGGGGTTTTGGGAAGAAATGAACTCTTTCACGAGGGTTGTTATTAGGGAAAAGAACAACGTTCAGTTACCATTATAAATATGCTCGCCAGTGGTTTACGCCGATCCCATCCTCTAGCAACTACTAGAGCATAATTAGGCTAGTCTATGAATTATGGCATAGCCTAGGTTAGCCAACTCTGATGGTAAGATGATGCTTTGTCCTTATGACTAAATGCACGGACGGCATTGCATCAACGTGCCACGCTCAGATAATTCATGACACGACTTCCAGAGCCCAATTTCACAAATAATGAATATAATTATGCTACTACTAGGTTAAAATACTTGTCTGTGACCAGTGACTTCATTTTGGCTGTAGGCAACTAGCCTATAATTTGCCAGTCACTGACATTTCAGGAGCACGTTACAGTGCCATCGTAAGTTTGCAACACATCGCAACATGCAAGTTTGCAACATTTTCTTTCGAGGAAAAAAAATATCCTGCTCCCCACAAGCTTTGTCATTATTTGAGAGCATGCAAAGCCATCACCGGAGTTTCGCTAACAAGCTAGCCAAAGCCCATCTACTGCACAAGATATGTCAGATTATTACAGACTGACAATACATTTGATAATGTTTGAACGTAACGTAGGCAACCAGTTTGTTCACAAGAGTTTTCCCAGCGATTGCTATTTTGAAGGTCCACAGTCACAGTGATAAGTCTGATTCCTTCACAGTAAACGGTAAACAACCAAAGTTGCCTACCTTATCTCATCCAAGGCGAACGTCCAAACTGTCCATAGCGTACGAGGATCCTGTCTTGTTTAATACATATCCTCAGTCAGCTATCTCCGGTCCGAGTCAGAACAATAAAGTTCGCTATTTGCTATAAAGTCGCTGCTTTCCATTTCTGTAAATAAACAAGCTGTCAAGTGAAGGGGTCTTCCGCACGAGCGGTCAAATCCATGGGGTCAAGTGGGGGTCACCAGAGAAATTACAAGATGAGAAGCATCATTCCCTGTAGCCAATAAGCTTTGCAGTTCCGGAAGGGTGCCCACCGGGGGGCGAACGCGGGCAAGTGAAAAGCGAATACAGCACCATTGACACCCATTCATTTGGCTGCGAGCGCTATCTAGCTGGAATAGAACGTGACCACCAGTGAGTGAACCTTCACTTCCGCGTTTTCTTTCTTACGTCATG
>NC_085875.1:51743675-51788675 GCF_034702125.1 Engraulis encrasicolus
CAGCGCATCCAAAACTTTAAGCATGTGTTGAAAACCTCTCTTCTCTCAATAAATTGGAAGCATATCGTAGTAGGTAGTTCTAGCCTAATTGCATCCGTGATTGCTTTCCACCCTGCGCCACTCTTGTGGTAGGGGTAGAGTAGTTTGTTTAACATTTTCTCCGCGAGATATTTTCGTTTCAAATATTGAAACATGCCTGTAGTCCGGCTGCTACGACGTACAGCTTATGACAACACTGTCATTCACAATTTACAAAGTGGTAGGTTGTTTAATTCATCATTGGCAAAACGATAGGAGGTAGTGTCTCCTTTTTTGAACAGGAGCCCGTATTCCTCACCCGTTTCACTATATTTCTGTCAAACCATTTCACTCACCACGTTTGTTTGTGCATGTAATGGGGGAGGAGACACAGAGAATGCACTAGGTAGGCTAGACCTACGTCTTCGCCAAGTGGCGAACGTAATGCAATGCGCTGTGCGCTTGGATACATAAACTGACAGATGATAAAAAAAAATAAAAAATCGTATAACGCGATTTCTCAAAAAACAAATCGATTTGACGTTCAAACTCGATTTTAAAATCACATCGATTTTTTGCCCAGGCCTATGATAAACCTGGCTAAGTTATCCTGCTTGAAGTGGTAAACCTGCTGATAGGTAGCCCACAGCTGTCATTTAGTTAAGAAAATAAAGACTCCAGGCTCTTGTATTAGGTGATTTACCACTGCCTCCAGGTTCACTTAACTTGGTTCTTGGCTTACTCCATAGGTGTCTCCCATCTCTCAGACCCCTCCCCCGCTTCTAATACAGTCTGTTTTTCCCCCCCGTAATTTCGGAGCCCCACAGCCATTTCATGTTGTGCACCCACCACTAAAATCTCCCAGATTTTGATATTCTAATATTGACCAATATGTTCTAACATGTTGTAAAAATACTGCATACTGCTCAAACCAATATCCACACTTACATACGCTTTTAATACTCAAACAAAATAACAAATACTTGCTCCTAAACACCTCTCTCTCTATTTCACTCTTCCTCTCTTCATTTCTCTCTTTCTCTCTGCGCCTCCATCTCTCTCTCTCTCTCTCTCTCTCTCTCTCTCTCTCTCTCTCTCTCTCTCTCTCTCTCTCTCTCTCTCTCTCTCTCTCTCTCTCTCTCTCTAGATCGTGAGTCCATCTTCTTCAACAGTCACAACGTCTCCAAACCAGAGTCCTCCTCAGACCTCACCTCGGTAACACACACACACACACACACACACACACACACACACACACACACACACACACACACACACACACACACACACACACACACACACACACACACACACACACACACACACACACACACACAAGCCGTGGCCTAGTGGTTAAGGGGGTGGGCTCTAGATCAGAGGGTTGCAGGTTCGAATCCCACCCTCTCACTCCTTACTACACTCCATGGCTGAAGTTCCCTTTAGCAGGGCACCTAACCCCACATTGCTCCAGGGATTGTAACCAGTATCCTGTAAGTAACTGTATGTTGCTTTGGATAAATGCATTAGCTAAGTGTAATGTAATGTAAGGTAAGATATAAATGTAGACTTGTGTAAGATATGTAGAGAAAAGACACATTATACACACACACACACACTCACACTTGAGCTCAAGTAGGCAGTATCCAACTAACTTGTGTTGTTGTGTGTGTGTGTGCGTGTGCGTGTGTGTGTGCGTGTGCGGTGCGCTCCCTCCATTTAGAGGGAGCATGTGGAGGGTGTGTCCAGTCCTCCGTGTGACGACGTGATTGGTGCGTTATGCCGAGCGCTGCGGTGCATGCTGGGAGTTTCTCTGTTCGGAATCGATGTCATCATCAACAACCAATCAGGACAGCATGCTGTCATCGACATCAACGCCTTCCCCGGTACACGCACGCACACACACACACACACACACACACACACACACGCACACACAATCACAATCGTCAGCATCAGCAACAAATCAGGGCAGCACAATGTCAATAGGCGCGTACGAGTTTGTTGCGAGCGTCGATGTTGCGAAAGGCACGTGAGCGAGAACTTGTTGTCACGATGTGGGTGTTATTAAATACAGCGCATTTACAGTCGGCCACAAATATGAACGAGACGATGAGCTCGCACCGATTTGCTCTACTAACACACCACGTGTGAGGAGTGGGGGGACAGGCAGTGAGGAGGAGATGAAGTGGGGACCTGCGCAAAGTTGTGTAGAGGTGTGAGACAAGACCCATATACACACGTGAGTGAGTTGTTGACCAACCAGTTCATGGGCGCGTGACCTCGGAGGCAGTCCGCAGACGAGCGTTGAAGGGGATAAGCAACTGCAGAGGTTGCAAGATCTGACTGCAGCCGCATTCATCCCGCGATAGTTTTACACCATGTGACATGTCACCTCGTCAACGCAACGTCGACGAAATTTCGAAGTTTGACAGGAAATCTAACCGTCATGCAGCGTTTTCATCCAGGGTGCATTGCTGTCTACATGCGCATGTATGCGTTGACGTGAACTCGATCGCACCTATTGTGTGTGTATATAATATACATATCGTACACTGTGTAGTGTGTGTTCTCAATATATTCTGTATGTTTCTCATGGTGTGTGTGTGTGTGTGTGTGTGTGTATGTGTGCGCGCGTGCGTGCGTGCGTACTAGGTTACGAGGGTGTTCCAGAGTTCTTCTCGGAGCTCCTGAACCACATCAGCTGCGTTCTACAGACCCCTCCCACATCGGGCCAAGCCCCGCCCCTGCTGCCCCCGACAACCATGGCCCTTCCCACCTCTCCCTCGGCGACCGAGGAGGAGGCGGAGCCAGTCAAGAGACTCTGTCTCACACACACACACGCTCACACACACGCTCATGCACACACACACTCACACACACACACGCACTCACACTCATCCGCCATCCCGCCAAACTTCCAACAGCACTGTGTGGCCAGCCTGGCAACCAAAGCCTCCTCACAATGAACACACACATACACACACACACACACACACACACAATACCTCCTCACAATAGACACCCACGCAGAGACACTATACACACACACACAAACACACACACACACACACACACTATTCTCACCCCGCTACACTGGTATCCAAGGCCTCCTCACAATGAATACACACTATACACACACACACACACTATATATAGACACACTTATACACATACTTAATACACACATACACACACATATTGTGTCTGTATCAGAAGCACAGTACAGCTCTGGCAACCTGATACCATGACAGCCCCCTATGAGGCATCAGAACACATCAAATTCAGATCTGTTAATCCAGATATCCTGATCTAGATCTGTTAATCTAGATTTAGATTTAGAATCCACACCCCCGATAGAAGGCCTCAAGACACATCTAATCCAGATCTGTTAATCCACATCACAGCATCAAGTGACATCTCTTAATCTGGATAGATTGCCTAATCTCAGTATCTTAATCTAGATTAATCTAGCTCTTTCAATCTGATCTCCTAATCTATCTTTTAATCTGAGTATTTTAGTCCTAGGTCTCCTCTTCTCCATCTGATGGCCTCCTAGTCTGGGTGTGTTTTTCTGGGTTTGTGAACCTTTATCCATGATAAATGTATTGGTCAGAATATAAGACAGGGTTTTGTTTAACCAATAGTTCAAAATCGGGAATATAGACAAAATACAGCCGAAACAATATTTCCACGCAAATGATTTGACCACCGTGCCACAACGCTGAATAGTGGAAAGATCAAGAGGTCAAGAGTAATCAATTTTATCAAATTCAAGAGTGTTCAATTTAAATGTGAAAAACAAAACCCTCAGATTTTCTTCCACTTATTTATCATTAGTATTTTGAAATATAAATAATTCCCTACATGAAACAAAATTTGGTCTTCAAAAGACGTTTTCCCAAATATGAATCTGTAACCCCTGGGGGTTTCTAATCCAAAAACAACCCCATGGGGGCACGTCTTACATGCTATGGTGGCCTGTAATGCATATAATGTACCGTATATAACGTAATTGAAGGGACTGTACATACAGTATATAGTGGTAATGAAGTACTGTATATGCTACCCTCACGTTCTTCTGTTCTGGCCATTACGGTATTATGGGGTGTCACATCTCAGCTGTGTTCTGTGCATGTTGCCATAACACCGCCCAAGCAAACGCACTAACACACACACACACACAACACGCACACATTAACTGACACACTAACACTGTACACTTTTCTGTATATGATCTTAGTGTGTTTCAAACTGTCTCCATTCCTGTCTTTGTGGTGAAATGCACACACGCACACCCACACACACGCACACGCACGCACGCACACACACACGCATACCCACACACACCCTGTGTTTTTTTGCATTGGGTTTATATTTCACTATTATTCACTACTATAAGGGAAAACTGCAGTTGGCTCATACGACATTGGAATACTTCATATCACCTCACCTCACTCTCTATCTCTATCTCTCTGCTTTCTTCTCTCTCTCTCTCTCCAGCAGCCACACATGCAGTGCAGTGATGTGTGTGTATGTGTGTCTCCAATGTGACTTATGACTCCAGTGTGACCTTTCACCTTTCCCAGAATGCAATAGCATAGCCACCCCCCCCCCTTCTCCATAACCACACCCACATCCACAAAGCCAAACCCCTTACTGTGTGTGTATGTGTGTCTGCGTGCCTGAGTGTGTTGTGGTGTATGCCTGTAATAATTGCCATGGATATCTGTTTATGGTGTGTGTATGGTATGATAGTTGAACGAGTGTTAGGTGTGTGTGTGTGTGTGTGTGCGTGCGTGCGTGCGCGTGTGTGTGTGTACATAAGTGAATATGTGTGAGCCTGAAGAACAGGTCTATATAGAAATATATATATATATATATGGAGGTGTGTAATGTGGACAGGCCTATATCGATATGAATATACCTGTATACAGCATATTGAGGTGTGTGTATGTGTGTGTGTCTGAAAGAGGTGTGTACTGTACTTTAAGGAGAGTGAAAATGAGAGAGTGCGTGTGTGTGTGTGTGTGTGTGTGCAGACGTGATATGAACTATTAAATCTTATCTAAAGGACATTTATGGTGTTTTGTATCAAGTCTCGAATGATTCAAATACACTTTTGTGATTTTCTAAAAATAACTAAAAACAAATAAACAAGTGAACATAAATAAATAGATGAATAAATGAATAAAGAAATCAAGTCCGGACTATAAATGACATGAAATGGCGTCTGATTGTCTCTGAAGTGCAAGTGTTGGTGTGTGTGTCTGTCACAGGCACACTTCTAGCCTACTCACACATATACACACACACGCACACATATGTCCAGATTAACTCAGGCTGGCACATGTCTTCTGCCCTCAGTCATGTGTGTGTGTGCATGTGTGTATGTTGCACTTTCTCACACAAACCCCGGGCAATCGGCGCCGGCAGCTTGCAGAGCTGATGTGGGAAAGTGTGTGTGCTTGTGTAGTGTGCACCTTCTCATATGAACCCCGGGCAGTTGGTGCTGTATGGCAGCCTCCGGAGCTGCTGGTGTAGAGAGTAGAGTAGAGTAGAGTATCGTTTATTGATCCCAGGGGGAAATTAAGGTGTCAAGTAGCATACACACATAAATAAAGACATAAAGACATTGTCCACAAGACATAACACACATATTTACACATAAAATAAAATAATCATATATAGCTCGCTGTTGCATACTTATTGCCAAGGCATCTCTCTCTCTCTCACACACACACACACACACACACACACACACACACACACACACACACACACACACACACATACACACACACACACACACACCAAAAATATAAAGTGTAAAGTGTCCAGTGTTCACATGTGCCTTAGCTAAGTGGCACATAGTAGCCAAGACAAGGTGGCCATAAAGTGTCCAGGAGTGTCCATAGTCTCTTTCCTAGAACAATGTCCATTGTATTCCTTAGAAAAAGAGATGGGGGGTTAAACACAAGTCACCCCCTGTGTCACTCCACACACACACACACACACACCCACACCCACACCCACACACACACACACACACACACACCAAAAATAAAGTGTACATAGTCCAGGAGTATCAGTAGTCAGGGGGGTTACACACATCGCAAACTGAGTATCTACCCACACACACACACACACACACACACACACACACACACACACACACACACACACACACACACACACACACACACACACACACACACACACACACACACACACACACACACACACACACACACACACACTCAGCTGTGCATTCCGCTGAAAAGGAGTCGAAGGGTAGAGAGTCCAGGTAAAAAGAGTATGCAGGAGTGGGATCTGTTTATGCAGTCCAGTCCCCTATGATGATCTCTCTTGGTGTGTGAATGTGGGTATATGTATGTGTAGTTGTGATAACTTAAGTTATGATATTGCGATATACAATATTGCGGATGGTTGTATTCAGGGGCGTTGCTAGACCTATTTTAAAGGGGCACGTGCCTGGGTATTGATTTACTGTGCCCCGGTATAAGTTTAACACTAGAACTACCACGGAGGGGTCAATTGACCTTTTTACCTAAAAGCCCCACAAGGGGGTCATTTGACCCTTTGGACCCCCTGCGGACACTCCTTTTGTTGTGGAAATGTAGCTGTTAGCACCTCACAGCTGTCACTTGAGACACAGAGTGTGTGTGTGTGTGTGTGTGTGGATCATTTCCAATGCCTGTTGAGTGCTGTATCTCTGCATCTGGGAGAGGAGCTTCTTTCACCACAAAATTCTTGAGGGAAGTGAAGCAGTAGTCCACATGCACTGGTATTTATCCATCTAACAATTGCCAGGTTGCATTCACATGAGTCGTTATGGTCACATGGCATGGGAGATTCACACGTTACAGTTTTTCTCGATTGGTTTGGCTAATTTCTCAAAACTGAGATGACATTCTCAAAACAACACGGACAAATCCCCAAACCAACTTGCAATTTCCCAAAACAGAATGGCATTTGTCATTGCTTTCATCAGATATCAAATGCTTTGTACATGTCTCAAATGTTTAGTACATCTCTGCAGATGGATATGTACAAATACCCTTCAGTTGACACATTCAGCATAGATTTAGCACATTTTCCAAATAAATTGACCTTGCTTATCTAAACGAATTAGACAATTCTCAGTCTAATGGTTGCCCTCTCCAAAACACGTCAGCATTATTTCATTGTGTAAGTCATCATATGCAAAGTGGTCTACGCAATTCCCAAAACAGTCAAGGACATCATATTTTAAGAATTTCATTACATAGTAAATGTTCAACAGGTCAGATGGTATTGTAACTTTTCTAGTTAGTAGAAAATAATTTTACAACCGTGTATACTACAGTTTCCTCTGTTATTTGGCTAATTTCATGACATTTTTCAAACGACATTCTGTTTTGAACAATTGCTAGTTGCTTTGGCATTTGTCCATGTTATTTTGTGAATGTTATCTCTGTTTTGAGAAATGAGCCAAACCCATGAGAAACCTGTTATATATGGGCATTACTTTCTGTATATGAATTTACAGTAAAGAAAGTTACTGATAAATGTCCTTGGTAAATTATCTGTGTTGTCAAACTTCAATGTTTCCACTCACTTTTTCATTTTTATACATAGTCGAAATCTGTTAGCTGAACGTAGATAAAACACCTAACCATTTTGACTGGCAGTGCTTACACAATGGCAAAGGGATAATTTATTTTGGGGGTACTGATGATATATGTGGGGAAGAAATTTAGTTTTGACACATGGGTAAACTGTTTTTGGGGTGATATGAGCGAGTGATGAGGATCCAAGTAGTTATGCTGAACCATCCAGTTTATTTTGACAGAAGGACTAAATGAATGCAAATGAGCCAAAGCAATTGAGAAAGATCTATGCCATTTTGATGGTACTGACTATTTATATGTGAGACGGTTTAGTGTTGATGCAAGAATGAGGTGTTTTGGGAGGTATGTGACATTTTGCTAGTTATCGGAACTGTTGTGCAGAAGTGTAAGAATGTTTGGCCAAATGACCCAATGGTTATAGGAATGTCATCTCAGTTTCAAGAAATGAGCCAAACCAATCGAGAAAAACTGTAATTCAACCATTATCTGGTTGCAGTCATATGATACGTCATGATCACATGGGACATTCACAAGTTCATTGATGACTTATATGAAGAAAATGTGCTGACATGTTTTCAGGACAACCATTACACTGAGAATCAACCAATTGGGATAGATCAGCAAGGTACATTCATTTGAAAATTGTACTAAATGTAAGCTGATAACTGTAGGATACTTGTACATAGCCATTTGCAAGGATGTACTAAAGCATTTGAAATTTGATGAAAGCAATGATAAATGCCATTCTGTTGTGAGGAACTGCAAATTAGTTTTGGAATTTGTCCATGTTTTGAGAATGACATCTCAGTTTCAAGAAATGAGCCAAACCAATGGAGAAAAACTGTAACACACTGTTCGCCAAACTGTGCTATCTGTCTTTGCTGCTGATATCTTCATGCAAGTTGCTATTTACCTGTGGTGATTTTGGAGGCTGACAGCCCTTGGGAAGAAGCTGTCTGTCCCTGTTTGTCTTGGCTGTTAGCACTGTAAGGTGTGACCCCCTCACCCCTCACCCACCACACGGCCCCTAACAGCCTCATTACCATAACAAAATGAGTGATTAGTGTATTAGGTAAAAGCCGAAGGGTCAAATGACCCCTCTCTGGTACTTCTAGGTAGGCAGAAAAATCCTGGTAGTTCTAGTGTTAACAAAAGAAAACAACAATCTTGCTATCTTGGAGTTTAGCTGAAGTTTAGCATACAGAGTAATCTACAGAATGTGCACAAAATAGTGTACATGCACTACTTGCAATAATACAATTAATTTAAAAGCTTTTTAAAATAAATAACCCCCCCAAAAAAATGCCTGCGCACTTTGCGCGCTAGCATTATCTCTTGGTGCCCTTCTGTGCCCCTGTATAGCATTGGGTCTGCTGACGCCCCTGGTTGTATTGTCATGTCATGTCATGTCATTGAGTAAACTTAACTTGCTGACCGTTTTTACACTTCATACGTGTATGGGGACAGGTATGCCGACAGGGGGCAGCTATCTCTATAGGTGACGGCCCACAATTGGGTCCTCAGTCAGCACAGTGAGTGCGTTTGCAGTTCAGTATCCCAAATATGGTCAGGATATTAAAGCATCCCGAATTTGTAACATGTACACAGAACGGTCCAACTCTGCCCGCAAGCTGAACATCTGTTTCTGCTACCATGCAGATCATTCAAAACAATATTTCAAGGTTTTTGTGGGAGTTTTTTGTTGTTGAGGGATTTTATGTCTTTATTGCTGACAGTACAGTTGAGAGTATGATAGGGAGCAGGGCTTGACACTAACACTAGCCAACCGGCCAAATGCTGGTGAAACTTGGCTGTGGGTAGTAGTAGCCTACTTTCAGTGTCACTAGCCAATTTGGCTGGCAGTTTATATTCTTGGTAACATACGCATTATAACCTTTATGCAGCCGATTTCCCATTGTGTATCAATTGTTTGTATTTAAGTTCAAGAAAAAGCTCAGTAACTCAGTTTCTATTTGCTTGATCTACTTCCATGTAGAAAGGTATAGGCCTCATCTTGCTTTAGCACCTCATCTTCTGAGGTTAGATGTACACGTATCATGATGAAGGGGAAAAAACCCGATAGAAAATCAGTGGCTAGTGGAATACCTGAATGGCTAGTGACTCGGGAAAACCACTAGCCACAGTGGCCGGTGGGTGAAAAAGTTAATGTCAAGCCCTGATAGGGAGAGAGAGAGGTGAGGGCAGGCCAGACTCAAACACGGGTTCCCATGGGCATTGCAAGCCCGTATGTGGGGAGCTTTAATAGTGCGCTGCACCACAGTGCCCCCCAATGTTACATGTTGAGTATCCGATTATTACAAAAACCTTGTGTTTCAGCTTGAGTTTCAGATAATTTCAGCTGTGGAACTTATATCATCTTCCAGTAAAAAAAAAAGACAACGTTTAGTTTATTGTAACAGTACATATATGCAGTGAGTTTATGCACAGAGTTTTAACGCTAAAATACTACCATGCCCATAACGATTTAGAAAATGTATGATTTACCCATACAGTATTAGCTGGTTTGGAGAGGGAAGGTTTTTAGTGTTATATCAGACCTAGCCCTTTTCAGGCTAATCTGTTGATATGTCGAGATGAAGGTCGAGATGAAGGAATTTGGAAAAGGTGCCATTCAGCATTTTGAGCATGTTAGATGTAGAAAATTGTCCTGAAAAAAGGTCCACCAGATACAGGTTATGGAATCAAGGTCATGGGCTGAAAGTGAGGCTTATAGGCTTATAGGCTAAGAACCGATATGCGTAGGAGTAGGCCTAACATCATACCTCAATGCTGTACTGTGAAACAATAAGATCAGATAAACTAATCAAATTAGCCTAATCAGAGTGTGGCTGAAATCAAACACTCCACCAAAACCCATATCGGTATAAATCTGGCAAACGAATTTGGTACATACAGTTTCTGACAATTATAGGAAAGTCCTGATATCCTGATGTGCGCACCACTATCTTAGGCTACTTGAAAAGTCCTGATATATATATTATCTTATACTTGATATACAGTGAGGAGAATAAGTATTTGATCCCTTGCTGATTTTGTTGGTTTGCCCACTAATAAAGACAAGATCAGTCTTTAATATTAATGATAATATGTAGCCTATTCTAATATGGAGAGACAGAATATCAAAAAGAAAATAATTAACTCTAAAGAATATATAATAATTGATTTATATTTAATTGAGGGAAATAAGTATTTGATCCCCTGCCAACCATTAAGAGTTCTGATCCCGCAGATCTAATGGCACTTCCAATCAACTTGTTATCTGAATTGAACACACCTGTTAATAGTAACCTGCACAAAAGACACATTGAATCTGCAGAATCAGTCCATAGAATCAGTCAATCAAACTAAACTCGCCAACATGGGACAGACCAAAAAGCTGTCAAAGGATGTCAGGGACAAGATTTTAGAACTCAACAAGGCTGAAATGGGCTCCTGGATATTAAAGAGCAAACTGTTGGTGCATTTCTTCCCAATTTTAGGACATACAAAATGAGCATCAATCATCAATCTTAGGCCTGTCTCTGGTTCCATACAAGATTTGACCTTGTGGGAATTTAATAACCAGAAAAAAGGAGATAAAGCACCTTAAAACTGTATGGGAGGAGCTAGGAAATGATCTCAAGGCAGCTGGGACCTCAATCACTAAGAAAACTATTGGAAACACTTGATACCACAGCGGATTAAAATCCTGCAGTGCATGTATGGTACCCCGGCTTCAGAAGGAACCTGTTCAGGCTCACCTGAGGTTTGCCAATGAACGTCAAACTGGATTAGGATATGATTGGGAGGTGCTGGAATCAGATGACACCAAAATCAAACTGTTTGGCATTAACACAACTCGATGTGTTTGGAGGAAGAGAAATGCTGCCTATGATCCCAAGAACAACACCTTCTCCAACATCATAAATGAAAGTGGTAACATTATGTTTTGAGGTTGTTTGTCTGGCCAAGACACAGGACAACTTCACATCTTCAAGAAACGGATGGAGGGAGACATGTAAACGTACAATGCTGCATGCCAACCTCTTTCCCACCACCACTAAGGTGGGGAAGGTGGGTCATAGATTGGCCTCCCAAAATGATGATAATCCATAACATACAGCCCAAGCAACGAAGGAGTAGCTCAAGCAGAAGCACATTAAGGTCATGAAGTGGCCTAGACAGTTTCCAAACATTAACCCTATAATAATCCTGTGAAGGGAACAGAAGCTCCCATTTGGCAAGCTACAGTCATACAACTTAAGTGATTTAGAGATGATCTGCAAAGAAAAGTGGACAAAAGTCCTTTCTAATATATCCACAAACATTGTCATTAACTGAAAGAAACATCTGACCTCTGTATGAGAAAACAAGGGCTTTGCCACCAAGTATTTTGTCTTCTTTGACTAGAGGGGTCAAATACTTATTTACCTCAATGGAATACAAATCAATTAAAATATATTCTTCAAAGTTATTTTCTGGATTTTCTTTTTGATATTCTGTCTCTCTATATTAGAATACATTTTATCATTAATATTATAGAATGATCATGTCTTTATTAGTGGGCAAACCAACAAAATCAGCAAGGGATCAAATACTTATTCTCCTCACTGTATACTGTATTCAGAAAAAAATACTCATTTGTTGCATATTAATGACCATATCAGCATGTTTAGGTGAATAAGCCCTGGCACAGCAGCTTGGTTGGGGGGGCAATGCCCTCCAATGCCCCCCCGTGGCGCCGACCCTGGATATAGGCTACCCTCAGTGGTGTAGTCTACATAGAACGCATTTATATGGAGTATACCCACTTCAAATTTTCAGGGATTTCAGTATACCCACTTAAAATTGATTGATCTAGAATAGCACAAATTTATACAGTATACCCACTTCAAAAATGCTCAATTACACAGTATACCCACCACAACAAAAAGTAGACTACACCACTGGCTACCCTGATACTCTCACTTGTGAAATGCTGGTCAAAGAGATGGCTCTTAAGGGAGAAGATAGCCGATCTGCAAAAAACAACCACCGTTGATCGTCCATGGCCACCTTTACCAACAGAATTGGACTCCCTTTTTCTGTTAAGTAGGAGTCTCATACTGTTGAGAACGAAACATGACAGAGACTCATTTGGCATGAATCTACTACCCTGATAAGAAAGAAGGTGTGTCGGGCGCCTACTGTATGTCAAGGGAGAGAGAACCAACTTTTTAAACAGCCAAACCTGCTCAGCCCAGCCAAACCTGTCAGCAGCCCTGTGTAATCTTCTCCATTTTATGCATATTGCATATTGGATGTGCAAGTAACTCACTTGCAGTTATAACTTCAACAGGGGGGGTCAAATGGGTCAGATGATGCCCTGTCCCCAGGAATAGAGGAGGCCCAGAATTGAGGTGCGGGCCCATTCAGATGACCTTATCCAGGGGCCTAGCCGAAGCTGTCAGCGGCCCTGACTCACTCAACTTAAACCTGAACACCAGAGAAAATTACATGAATTCACAAGAAGTCTTTCCAATATATTTAGTATATATTAAACTAAATCAAAGTTGTTGTTTTTTTTCCATTCATGCCCATGATTAGAGAGTACGCAGAGCAAGCATTTAGGTTCACATGCATAGTAAGTATCTAAGCTTAAAGGGGTATGCCACTATTTTGGGGCTTAATACAGTTAAAATCGTTGGCTGGGGTTTATAAAGGTGGTAAAGTGTCTTATTTTTCATGTTAAGCGTTGTCTTGCTTTAAGACAAGTTAAAAGAGGGAATATGTCGCTAAGCTAGTGAAAGTCAATGGATCCGTGTAGCATTGTAGCATGCTACACGGATCCATTGACTTTCACTAGCTTAGCGACAAATAGTGGCATACCGCTTTAAGTTAAGTACTGCTTTAAGTTACCCTTTTAATGTATTATTAGTAGGCCTATTTTTAGTGCTATTATTATTATTATTATTATTATTATTATTATTATTATTATTATTATAGCCAGATGTGCACCCTTTTAATTTCAGTTTCATCGAGTACCACTAGATGGCATCCTTAGCTCTTCCTAAATGTTGCCCTGCTCAGAGAGGAAGTGCCTCTGGTTTCTCATGTTGCCGTGTTTCAGAGAAGAAGTATGAAGAACATCTTGTATATGCTGTGTATGCTAGGAATGGTGACGAGAGGGAGGGGATGGATGCAATATATGTATTTATTTATGTTTTGATGTTTTTCAATGGAATGAATGGCCAATTATGTTTTTGTAGGCTACAGAGAGGCAGAAGATATATTTCATTCCGCATGGCAATAAAGACTTTTCTATTCTACTCTATTTCGAGCAAAACAAATAGTTGGTCTTCAATGTCATTGCTTGCAAAGGAAATCAAAACCATTTTGTGGCTTATTGACAAGCTTATAGGCAGTATTACTATAATATCAAAGTCATTTTGTGACGTAATGACAAGCTATATGCAATATTACTATAGTATCAAAGCCATTCCGTGGCTTATTGACAAGCTCATATAGGCAGTGTTAATCAAAGCCATTTTGTGGCTTATTTACATGCTCATGGTCAGTATTGCTCTTGAGTGTACACATAGGTGTAATCACTACATGTTGTGCAGCCATCAGGAACTAATGTGGCCCACACCATCAATCAGGATCTACATGAAGTTTGAGTAGGCAGATACTGTAAATGTAACGGTTGAATGGCGGTATGCTTGTTTCTTTTGATACACAGCTTATTTTGTTAGATAGCCTACATGTAACAGATTTGGTTGTTTGGCTTAAAGGATAATTCCAGCCAATTTCAATATATGCTGTTGTACTGCTCACGCTACCCCTGACTTGTCAGCACCCGGTGATGCTGCCTTTTTCGACTCAGTCGTTTTCGAGATCTGAGCTATTCTAATGAGGGCAGATTTTGTTTACACTAAAAACGTTCTTAACATAGGCCTACTCCAAATATTTTCCTAAAATGTATCACTGTTTGCTAGTTGTCTGCTGATGTCGCATACCCTTTTGGACATTTTTGGGAATAAATAAAGATGTTTTTTTTTATGAAACACCTGCCCCCATTATAATGACCAGGATCTCGGAAAAATCAGGTACTGACAAGCCCAGGGTAGTGTGAGCACAACTGCATGTTGAAATTGGCTAGAGTTATCCTTTAACTATGCTATGCTTTTTTCTTTAGTCATTATGACTTGGTTTGTAGATTCATAAACATCTATAACCTGTACCCAAACTTTCAATTCAATGAGACTAAGGCTGGAATGCAGGGTTTGATTTTACATCTGTGCAAATGAGAGTGAACGCTTGAAGTTTGAATGTGCAATTTATACACAAGACTTTAGATTGACTCCAGAGCAATTCCAGCTGTTAAATTGGTGGATTAGTGAGTACTGGTGGAGGATCATTACCCTGTGGAAAAAGAGCCACTGATATATTCCCAAGGAACAATCACATGTACTTAAAGCTCACTTTGTTCTCCAATAATCTTCTCAAATAGTGGAATGAGTCTTGATAAATGCCAGCCTTTGAAAGTCTTTTAAATTATTCACGTTTCGCACAACTTTTTCAATACAACAAATAAGATATTGATTTGTTATTTTCAACTCATTTCCTTTAGCCGAAGAAATTATGCTCTTTGACCAGCTCAATCCTTTAGCTGTGATTAGCTGACTCTTACCTCTATCACCACCTCAGTAATATATGGGGAAAACCAGCAATGAGAGTGAAATCTTATCTCTGGGACCAGTCACAATCCAAAGCCAAAATGTGGAGCACTGTAGCCCCTTAAAACCTGTGGGTTTTTGAGCATTCTATAAAAAGAATGCGTTCTATAACAATGCAAGATTCTACAATTCCATATTGTATTGAATGACGCCCAGAATTCTATAGAACTTTCACTGCCCGAACATTCCCTTCACACCGGTGTGACGGTACACTCTTAGGCGGTGTTTATACATACCCGGGTATTTTGATATACGCAGACCTTCTCCTTCGGATGTGCCTTTCGTTCACAAACAAACGAAGGTTTTCCCTCTATAAACGAAGCTCCAAAAAAACTCCGGCAAAAGTGGAGATTTTTTAAAATCTCCGGTTAGCGTTTGTATATAAACAGAGATAAACGGAGACTTGGATGGCACTAGGCCTACTTACGGCCTTAACGTATTTATGACAGCTCTCAACAGCACATGTATGCGTATTTGCCTTTGATGTGAACGAACATATTTCGCTAAGCAAAATGTTCGTTTATTAAAATACCCAGGTATGTATAAACAGCACCTTAAAGGTTAATGTGCACCGTTCCACCAGTGGAATGCTGTAATAGTCACTCCCTGAAAAGCCTTACCATAGTAGTACACCACTATGGCAGTGCACAGAGCCTTCAGTAAGACATTACAACTTGGTCACTGCCATTCTGGTAACAACTAATTTATTACAGGGCCCTGTCTTAAAGGGACACTGTGCAGGAAATGGTCAAAAAGGTACTGCAACTAAGCTGATCATTGAAACTGGGCTGGCTGTCGCTAAATTTGATATTTACATGAAAGTTTACTAAGTAACAAACAAATATTTTCTATTGTCCAAGTAGAGTCCTTTTTGCAGCTAAAAATGGCTATTTTTGGAAATTCAAAATGGCGGACATGGAGAAGATCCCCGTTTTCATGTAGAAGTGCAATTTTTTCAGTCATAATGAATACTTAGAATTTGATGGTGGTGGTAAGTATTCATGAAAAAGGTAACATTAGTGAATGGGCAGCATGAATTCTGGAAATAAACAACTGAAAATCTCACACAGTGTCCCTTTAATGGGTTAACCTGCACCGTTCCACCACTGGAATGTTGTAGTCACTAAAAAAAACTTAACTACCACAGTATTACACCACTATGACAGTATACAGGGCCTTTAGTAACACATTATGACTTGGTCATTGCCATCCTGGTAACGGAAAATGTATATTGCGGGCCTTGTCTTGCTCACTCGGTTGACTTACTTACCTCATGTGTAGGGACAACCGTATCTCGGGCCATTCGTGAAATCTTTACGAGAAAAACAGAAAAAATAAAATTTAAGCCTCGTGGTGCCGTTACGAATAGCCTCGTTTCTCGTGGTTGGGTGACGAAAGGGGGAATTGACAATTGGGGTAGTTTGGTTCTGGGGGGAAGAATAATGCGGACGGACGTCAACAATCAAGCGTGAGTGAAGGCTAACTGGAAACAACGGTAATCAAACATTTTAAGCAATCTTTTAAGCAATAAAGCACAATATGGCATACAAGTCATTTGTAAGCTAAAGAATTTGAAAAAAATAACATTGGTCTATCCATAAAAGTTCCCATTATTTTAGAAATGGCACAAACTAGACTGGATGCCAATACATTTCCTTTCATTGTTAACACTAAATTAGATATCGGCATGCACATCTAAAGACATACGGCTTGCACATGCAAGACGTGGTGGTAATGTAAAAGTGAGCAAGTGAATAGCCTACACTTCGCGCCCTCGCCAAAGTCTTCTCTCGCCTGGAGGAGTAAAATTAACAGGTTGCATTTCTCCTCACAAAGTTAACGTTCCAAGCGGAGTTCAGCATTATTATTGCGTCGTATTTTGCTGTTGAAAAGTTAGTTGATCACTCTCCATCTCCCTCTGTGCAAGTGGGGCTGGTGCACGATGCGCACACACGACTTCTCTCTCTCTCTCTCTCTCTCTCTCTCTCTCTCTCTCTCTCTCTCTCTCTGTCCATCGCCATGCTGTCATTTAAACTGTAAGGATGTTTCTAGATTGAAAAAAAAAAACGTCTTTGATTTACTACAGGCACTGAGGCATCCCGGAGAGTGATTAGATGTGCTATTTACATAATGTGAGTTTCGTCGCTCCTTTCATTGTTTTGGAATGTTACGTAATGTTGTTGTTTCTTGCTTAAATTCAATAAACAGTTATGAAAAAAAAGAAAAGCCGACTTGATGATGGACAAGGCTACTGAGTAAATGATTCAATCAAATATTTGGGAGATAGAGAGATCATAATCGCAGCGTCAATTACGCAGGCAGTCACACATCCAACCACACAGACGCGCGACCTGTCCCTTTCCTCTCATCTCCTCCGCGCGGGCGCAAGCACACGGGCACACACACGGCACCCCTTCCTATCTCACACTCTCCTCCGTTGATTCGATTGCACTCACGTTTCGTCGGCTAGTCAGCTGATGTTTCTCAACTAGGCAGCTACTACAACTTTCGAAACAACAGTAAAACATTGACAACAAGACATCATTTTCCTTCACTCTTCCCTTTTGATTCGATTACACAGGCGGGCATAAGTTCCCAGGAACTTGCAATGAACACTTGCAATGCGCATTGACAATAAAAGACATGGGATTCTCACTCAAGATTCTCACTCCTGTTCCACCCGAAATTAACCACAGAAGAAGGGCTTCAGTTGCCTTGCCTATGTGACTGTTCTGCTGTTTTCCATGAATTTCATTCTTTCTCCTGATAATGTTGTGAACCACGTAGGCCTAGTCACACGACAGAATCAATAAGAAGTTAGTTTTTTTATTTCATTTCATGTAAGTGACGTCATGGGCCACGTGAGGCCTTACGCCATACCTGTCAACCATCCCTTATATCTCGGGAAACTCCCTAATTTTGACTCATTTCCCAATTTCTTCCCGATCTGATTTTTTTCCCGGAAATATCCCGGATTTTTCACATTAGGCCTAATGTGAAAAACACCGTCGGTCCAGTAATTATACCCACTGCCCTGTCCGACGAGCCACACCCCCTATTGAAGAGAGAGACAGAGGGTCTTGCTTATCAAATTACCTGCCAGAAGATTGTATGCCTGCCACCAAGAATTGAAGTTCCTTGAAAATACGAGAGCTGTCACCCTCGAGCTCCGTAGCGCTTGTGCGCCCACTCTTTTCCTCAGAAACCGTCAGTTCATGCAACCTATAAAACAACCTCGGAACAGCGAATCATGAGTAACCTAACCACAACCTGTACTAGCACGAAGTTTTGCACTAACAGACAACTTGTGCGACAAAACAACAAGAAGAAACTAATTGCGCTCATTTCATCATTTTGTTTTCATTGCATTGTTTCTCCACACTGTAAAACGTTTGCTGAGGGATTTTAGACAGGACTGTCTTTGCACGTTGTGAAAAGCCGAGTAGGCCTAGAACGCACCGTCCGATCCGTCTCTGTCATCCCGTTGACTGTCAGAATTTGGCCTTTTGAAAATTTCCCGAATTTTGGCTTAAAATATGGGAATTTTCCCGAATTTTGGGAGCTCAAAGTTGACAGGTCTGCCTTACGCCAGAGACGGTCTTATACGAGACGAATCACTCATGAAACCTGCCATAGGAATGAACGAGAGCATTTGGCTACGCGAACATGGCGTTTGCCGGCGTCACTCCCACCTGTCCGGTAACGAGAGCCAATTGCTTGCTGAGCTGCGCTGTCACTTATCCAATCGTCTCGACGCCTCGACGCAAGTGCAAACGTAAACCTTTACGACTGCTCGTACCTAATCGGTTTGTTTGCTGGCGGCCATGTGGTTTGTTTGCCGTCCGTGGAAGCTTCATTGTGAATTGGGCAGAGAGCGCAACTCGACCATTAATCACCTTTCTGCGCCCGTCCAAAATGCAGGTGCAAGACAAAGGGACAGATATAATCACGGAAACAAAACCGGCCGTGTGCATACATGTGCACACCCGTTGTGGTTTTTCCTTATGGTTGAAAACAAATAAGTAAGAAAAAGCAAAACGGGAGCAAGTCTGCAAGACATTCAACTTTGATCAGTTTAGCTTTTTTTTCTTATATTTTTCACCGTTGGTCATAGCTATATCAGTTTAGGCAACAACATCATATCACAGTTTAAAACACTAATTTTGAGGCAGGCTAGCCTACATCATTAATTTATTCAATAGCCTATTTTTTTTTTACTGATGAGCAGGGACGACCATTGTGCTTACTGCTTTGTCTATCAGAAAATAAATCCAGTGTCTTTTCTGTACGATGACCGGAGAATGGATGCCCGTTTGACAGCCGGCCGGAAGAGGTGAAGTCCACGCAACTTGCTCCCACCTGCCGCAAAACAGAACGTTGTCGTGGAATGTGGCGCATGCGCAGATCAAAAATAGCATAAAGAAAAACGCTGTTTTAAAGTGTTACTTTCATGTTTCGGTCATTCTAAGACTGCCATTAAACCCAGTTTTTCATTGTGATTCCAACCATATGAGTTGTGTATCGCTGTGTTGTCCCACTGTCACACAACATTATTTCCCCCATTCATTCTTATATACCCCATCACTGACTAATCTCAAATAGTCAGTTTGAGGCGTAGCCAAGATGGCCGCCGAGTGATGGGACTTATGGGAACAGACTTTGCTTACGCACAGAGCTTAGTGAGCGTTATGGGCCCGCCGGCTCTGAGTTTAGGGTTAAGGTGAAGGTTAGGGTTAAGGTTAGGGTTAGGTTTATGGTTAGGGTTAGGGTTAGGGTTAAGGTTAGGGTTAGGTTTAGGGTTTAAGGTTAGGGATAATGTTGGAGGAAGGGAGAGATGGCATGAAGCTGACACAACGACAGCACTCCCCTCCCGGAATGCACGCTGCTCGGGTGGTCTCTCTCTCTCTCACTCGCTCTCTCTTGCCCTCTCTCTCAACCACTCTCGACGACAGCGTGCGTTGCCCAACCACGAAAAACGAGGCTATCCTAGCGGCACCACAAAGCACACAGTTGATTTTCCGCAAGACTGGGCTCGTAAGGAACAACACAATTGTAAGTGCTGTGGCCTGACTGTCCCTTACATCTAAACCCAGGCCAACAGACCTGCAAACCCTCCAAAGGCAAGTCCCCCAATGACCAATAGAGTTGTCAAATTTAAAAGTAAAAAAAGATAATACCATCCATACCATACTGGATCTTTACTTTGAAAAGTTTTAAAACTGGATTAAATGAAGAACTGTGTTTAAATGTGATGTTATAACTTTACTCATGTGGACTGACTACAATGGTGATTTTTTTAACTGTAATGTAATGTTTGGACCCTGATGCTGTGTCTTACTTCATGCCCCCTTTTTATGTATATATGTAAATAGTATTCACATCCATGTTGTAATTATTGGGAGGGACCTCCTATTGGGTGTCCCATGATGCACTTGTTTATTTAAGAAGTCTTTTCACTTGTGGTATGGTTACTCTGATGAAGGCCTAGTGCCGAAATGTCAGCACCAAAGAAAAAAGAAAAAAAGTGGTGAACTGTGAAGAAGCAGTGTCGCGCTCTTCCTTGTGTGAACTGAAGACTGAAGTACCTTGAAAAGCTGCACCTGCTAAAAAAGAAACCTTCGAGGTGTGCGGGCTCTCACAAAAAACTTTGTCAAAAAAAAGTTAAAAAAAAGAAACAGTTTCCTTCCAACACAGTTAACTTGTCTGAGTAACCAGGAGACCTGTGTACTTGGCTTACGTTCAGCTGACTCTGTGCTGGTTGGATCAAGTTTGTGGTGGGTCCTTGTTAGGTGTTAGGTGTAAGTGTTTTTATGTACAACACAGCCGACCTACCTCATTAGGCTCTGCGGAGTAAATGGTGTAAAATTCTGTGCAATATCATGTGCTAGTGTTGTACTTATCATGAATTTACTTTTACTTTAACACTGCAATTCATTTTGCATCCCTCCGCAAGAATCGGAAAAGGGCAGGGGCGGAGGCGGAGCACTGGTATTGGGACAGGAGGGGCGGGAGATATGTCAGAGGTGTTGGGCCCACGAAATATCGTAAAATGGGGCCCCTATAAGATGTTTGGTAATCGAAAGCCACTGGCAGCCCCCCCCCCCAAGTGGTGAGGCCGGGGGTTCCTGGCCCCTATGCCCCCCCTGCTCCACCCATGGAAAAAGGACATGACATAAGATCTCAAGACTATTGCACATGTGCCATGCTCTACATGATAAGCACCTGACAAAAAAACAGAAAGAGGACAGAGGCCTGTTGTATATATAGACATACAGACATGGACTACATGGAAGCATACATTACATAAATTACATACAACCCACATGACTTGGTGACATTACCATTGTTGAGTGATAACACTATACTTAGACTTAAAGTTACCGGTATGTAGTCGTGACTGAGCGATTAAACATGTCAGACATGGCCATGATACTGCCTTCAGAAGTGGACATGCTCAGGCAACGGAGTAGTTTGAGGGATGATTACTATGTAGTCTGTATGTAGTAAAGCTCCTTTGGCTGTCAGAGGACCAATTACTTCTCCTGTGAGTCCCCCACCCTCTCAAACACACACGCACACACACACACACACACACACACACACACACACACACACACACACGCACACACACACGCACACGCACACGCACACACACACCACGTCCTTCATTAGAGAACCACAAAGCTCACGTTGAATCTCGCTGACATTATTCAAATAGAATTCATACATTACCATACAAATTAAATAATGTTTTTGAGTCCTGCACTGGTGATAAGTTGGTGCCACGAAACCAATTTGAGTTTCCTTTTGAAATACCGCTAACGACTGTGTGATATCAATCTACAATCAGGTGCGTGGCGAACACCGCACTCTGTCAGACTGCCTTCACACTCCTCAGCTCAGAGACACTGTTTCACTTTTCTCCCGTTCTTCCAGCCCTTCTCTTAGTCTCATGATGCAAAATCTACGGGGGTGGTGGTGGCTCAGGTGGTAGAGGAGCCATTCAGCAACCAGAAAGTTGCAAGTTCGAATACCGCTCCACCTGACCCCATCAAGTTCTCTTTGAGCAAAATACTTAATCCCAAGTTGCTCCTGATGGCAGGGTGGTACCAGAGAATCGTATATGAGAATGAGATAAAGCAGGCGGGTTTTTTCCGGTATCCACTTTACGTCGGGTGAACGCCCCTTTAGGAGACCTTCGATTAGGAGACCTTCGGAGTCTTGAGGTAGAGAATAAATTGAGTCCCCTTAGCACTGTAGATGGCGGTAGCGCACGTCTTGTGCAAACACCACGAAAACAGAGGAAGAAGGAGGGACAACGCCCCTTTAGGAGACCAAATTTTGAGCACACGCTTTTGCATTGAGTGGGCGTGTTTCGATTCCTCTTATTATATATCCAACCTCTTTGGTGGTACCCTGCGTGGAATCCACTGTCACTGGTGTGTGAATGGGAGTGTGAATGGGTAAATGTAAGGCATACAATGTAAAGTGCTTTGAGTTCTCAGGGAATGGCAGGAAGAATAGCAGAAAGCTCAAATTCGATCATTCTACTCATGGAATTGTCCATATTCAGAAATTTTGGAATGTTGCTTTAAGCAGCAATGCTTGAGCTTGCATGCCTGTATGCATGCTTTTCAACAAGCAATTGTACTCTCTCTCGCTCTCTCTCTCTCTCTCTCTCTCTCTCTCTCTCTCTCTCTCTCTCTCTGTGAATATACCTAGGGATTCTCTAGAAAGGATTGTCACAAGCAATTGAACATTCATCCCTCTCTAAGTCTTCTTCCTATAGAAAACAACTTGCACAAATCCTCGAGTTGTTTGAGAAATGAAGGCTTTGGAATGCAATACACAACCTCTCCAAACGCCGCAGCCACCTGTGTGTGTGTGTGTGTGTGTGTGTGTGTGTGTGTGTGTGTGTGTGTGTGTGTGTGTGTGTGTGTGTGTGTGTGTGTGTGTGTGTGTGTGTGTGCTGCATTACGTCATATTCAGCTTGCAGCTTGCAGAAACAGGGTTTGAGCACAGACTTCCGTACAAAAATATGAAAAAAATGTTTAGTAGTAAAAACAAACAATGGGGGCGGGGGGGGACGGGGGGGCTTGACAAAGTTAGCCCTCTGAAAAAATTATGATGAGGGCATTCAAACTGCCCTCGACCACACCCCATCCTCCCTAATGGAAAAAGGCCTAGAGTAGAGTAGAGTACTTTTATTAATCTCTAAGGAAATGTAGGTGTCTGACAGCTTACATAGATAGGCTATACAAATACAAGACATACACATAGACCTAATACACATTGTTGCACATGGCAGTAAACATATAGCAAAAATCTGAGCCAGCCGAACCGAGCTCTCAAATGCGAAAGTTACTATAACAAAATCCCCCGCTGCTGCCGGGGAGAATGTCCACGGCGAGTGAAGTTAGCACGGTGTGTTGCGGGAGCAAACTGTGTCCGATCAAGACCAAAAGGAGCAGACAGACAACTGCCTAGTTGCAACGGTAAATGAAGAGTCTGGTCGGATTGGATAGGTGTGCATTACACAAACACACGAATACAAAACATACACTCAGACCTACAGCACATTATTGCACATTGCAGTAAAAATATAGCACACAATCTACAAAGCCTATTATTATTATTATTATTATTATTATTGTTATTATTATTATTATTATTATTATTTTTATTGTTATTATTATTATTGTTATTATCATTATCATTATTATTATTGTTGTTGTTAGGCCTATTATTATTATTATTATTATTATTATTATTATTATTATTATTATTATTATTATTATTATTATTATTATTATTATTATTGTTATTATTATTGGTCCACACCCTGCCCTGCCCAGTGGAAATAGGCCTATAAAGCCTGTTATTATTATCATCATTATTATCATCATTATACGGAAATAGGCCTATATAAAAAAAGCTTAGCCATCAGCGCACAGCAGTTTTCCCTCCAGACTTCATGTCTGACCCTGACGTGCCTCGGGTTACTGCAGTGGAAAAGGAACAATTACTGGGACAATCAATATCACCTCAGCTTATGGAACGCCTGCAGAATGCTTAAAATATAATACTAGCTATATACCGAACATTTCATCTGTGTGAGGGAGGGACATCATATTCAAATCAAGTCAAGTGCTCTCTCTCTCTCTCTCTCTCTCTCTCTCTCTCTCTCTCTCTCTCTCTCTCTCTCTCTCTCTCTCTCCTCTCTCTCTCTCTCTCTCTCCTCTCTCTCTCTCTCTCTCTCTCTCTCTCTCTCTCTCTCTCTCTCTCTCTCTCTCTCTCTCACACACACACTCACACACACACACACACACAGACACACACACACACGTGCGCACATTAAAACACTAACATAATGATACAGACATGTACACTACACACACACACACACACACACACACACTGGGGAAGTTGGGTTTATTGAATGTGTGTTTTTTCTATAATGTACAAGGACAGAAACTCACCATATTAGTGGTTTTCCATATGCTGTATATTCATGCAGCCAGACAGAGAGTACAATCATCTATACTCTAATTTAAAAGTGTCTCCAGTCTGTAGGGAGGAATGGGAGGGAAAGCTATTCATATTACCAGTTAATGGAGACTAGAAATATCTGTTTACCTTCACAGTAGCATTATTTAAAAAGAAAGCACAGCGGGGAGAGAAGAAGAAGAAGAAAAGAAACATCAAACAAATCCTCTGGTGGAACAGGCACAAGAAGGCCCAAGCTAAATGAATAAAGACAGGTTCCAAGTTAATTTCCCGGCTTTCATAAGACCTTACAAATGAGGTCGAAATGGGGTTTCATGCTCGGAACAATTAAGCATATGATAGCGGGAGGCAGAGCATCAGCACTCCGAGGGCTGTGATTACAGTCTGGAGGTGGTGTTGGTAAGTGACTGCTCTCTCAGGAGCTCTTTGCATCGACAGAGAGCAGAGACTAATCCATTGCAGAGAGAAACACAGAGAGAGAGAGAGAGAGAGAGAGAGAGAGAGAGAGAGAGAGAGAGAGAGAGAGAGAGAGAGAGAGGTGCTTTACTCATGGCGACAAGTGAGAAAACACTCAGAAGTCACAGACCTCCACTATGCAGTTAGATGCCGCCGTGGCCTAGTGGTTAAGGAGATGAGCTTTGGATCAGAGGGTTGTCAGTTTGAATCCCACCCATCCACTCCATATCTCACTCCACGGCTCTAGTGTCCTTAAGCAAGGCACCTAGTACCACACTACTCCAGGGACTATAACCAATACCCTGTGGGCATATGAAAAAAACACCATCAAAAAGACATGGGCATTACACATTACACATGCATACACACAATTCATCGCAAAAGGCAAGCTGCCAATATGCACGGTTGAAACAGAACAGTTTAAAAACCTAATGAACCCTTTTTATCAACTCCTTGTCATCATTGATCACAGACAGCAATCCCACTTCTGTATGCGGGGTGCAGAGGGATGGTTGACAGCGACCTGCAAGCAGAATATTTCACCACCACGGACATGTGGTCAAGTTGAACATATTAGTGATGCTTTTTAAACTATTGGTCTATTTTTTTTTATCAACAAGAGGGTTTTACCATGAGAGTCAATACCTTTCATAATGTTTATTAGACCACCCTTAAAATAATGCTTAATGGCCCATTATTGTCACGGACAGAAGAGGACCCAAGAGCGCAAGTTCAAATTCAGAGTTCTTTATTGAAGGATTCAGGGGGGAAGAGGAGTGAGATGATTGTGAGGTCTTGGGAGGTTCCGGTTCCAGGGGTGCTAGGTGTGCCAGGGATGTCAGGGGTTCCAGGGGTGCTTGGGGCTCTGGGGTCTTTCAGGGTCCTGTGGGTTACCTGGGCTCCGGGGGTCACCAAATGTCCGGGGGTGTCCAGTCCAAAGTACTTAGTGTGTGTGTCCCCCAGTGATCGAGCGGCGTATTGGGCTGAGGGTGGTGAAGCGTCTGGGCTCGCTCATCTGGTGGTCGGAGACCTGGGGGAACACACACACAACAGCAATATGAATGGCAGGCAGAAGTACAGATCAGGGCTGGGCAATAATCGTGGTGAGAGACAGAAGGCAGAATCGAGTTACCGGAGGGGCTGAAGATCGGAGAGTAGTCGAGATCCAGAAGGCAGGTCGGGATAGCCGGGGCAGTAGAACAGGGAGGCAGTCAAGAACGGATCGGAATCACAGGTAGGAGTCAGAGGGTAGACAGACAGGCAGGTTACTGGTCCAGGTATGAAGACGATCTGACAGGGCTTGGCTGAAAAACAGGGCTATATATACTGGGAGAGGTTAGTGGAGAAATGCAGTGCAGCTGGCAGAGTAATTAGAGCAGAGTGGGGAAAGGTGAGGAAGGTGAGTGGGAAATGCAGCGCAGCTGGCCAGGTAGCAAGAGCAGAGCAGGGCGGAGCCAGGTGGAGCTCGTTAGGCAGAGTAGGGAGAGAGTGAGCAGAGTGGCAGAGAATTGAATGCAATTAAGGTTGTTACCCAGGGGAGAGAGTGCTCATGACAGGACCCCCCCCCTAAGGGACGGCCCCAGAAGTCCCAAGAACAACACCAGGCCGGGAGGGTGGAGGGGAGCAGGCGGCGGGTCAGAACTCCTCCGAGCGGTCAGAGTGAACATCCTCATCCTCAGAAGGAGCCGGAGGGTCACGGTCGGGAGACAGGACAGGTACTGAGACAGGAGCAGGGTCAGGCACAGGACAGGAAGCTGGTCGGGCAGGACGGCTAGGGACCCCTCTGGGACGGCCCCTACGGATTGCAGGCTGATCAGGATGTAGTCGGTGGAAGTCAGTGATGAGGGTCCGGTCCACTATCCTCCTGGCCGGGATCCAGGTCCTCTCCTCCGGACCATATCCCTCCCAGTCAACGAGGTGGTACTGGAGACCCCTACCCCTTCGCCTAGAGCGGAGCAGCCGCCGGACGGTGAAGACAGGACCGCCATCCATGAGGCGCGGAGGAGGTGGCGCCGGAGCTGCAGGGACCAGGGGACTTTCATGGACCGGCTTGACCTTGGAGACGTGGAAGGTGGGGTGGACCCGCATGGAAGCGGGCAACTGAAGCCGGACCGCCGTTGGACTGATGACTCTCTGCACAGGAAAAGGACCAATGAAGCGAGGGGCCAGCTTTCGTGATTCAACCCGCAGCGGCAGATCCCGGGCGGACAGCCAGACCTTCTGACCAACCCGGTAAGTAGGTGCTGGGGTCCTCCGTCGGTTGGCACCGACGGCGTAGCTGGTTCCAGACTTCAGGAGCACAGTGCGAGCCTGGGCCCAAGTGCGGCGGCAGCGGCGGGCATACGCAAGAGCAGACGGACAGGTGGCATCCGCTTCCTGGCTGGCAAACAGTGGAGGTTGATACCCGTAGACACACTGAAAGGGGGAGAGCCCGGTGGAGGAACTGGTGAGTGAATTATGGGCATATTCCACCCAGAGCAGGTGTTGAGCCCAGGCCCGGGGATTTTGGGAGGCCACGCACCTCAGTGCCTTCTCCAGCTCCTGGTTCATGCGTTCAGTTTGGCCATTTGACTGCGGGTGGAATCCAGACGATAGGCTGGCGGTGGCCCCAAGGAGATGACAGAACTCCTTCCAAAAGGTTGCTGAGAATTGCGGGCCCCGGTCTGACACTATATCCTGGGGTAGGCCATGGATACGAAACACATGTTCCAGGACCACCTGGGCGGTCTCCTTAGCAGAGGGTAGTTTGGGAAGGGGCACGAAGTGGGTCATCTTACTAAAGCGGTCAACAATGGTAAGGATGACTGTGTGTCCGTCAGAGAGCGGAAGACCCGTAACAAAGTCCAGTGAAACGTGGGACCAGGGCCTCTTGGGTATGAGTAGGGGTTGCAGCAACCCAGCAGGAGGCTGGTTGGGGGTCTTGTTTCGGTTACAAGTGGGACAAGCTCGGATGAATTCTCGGACATCCCGTCTCATCCGCCGCCACCAGAACCGCTGGCGGACCAGATGAAGGGTGCGGGTGATGCCGGGATGACAGGCCAGACGGGATTCGTGCCCCCACTGAATCACAGGTGACCTGAGATTTGCTGGAACAAACAGACGGTTGGGGGCGCTGGTGCTTGGGCCTGGCTGGTCCCGAAGAGCCTCCATGACCTGCTTCTCGATCTCCCAGGTGAGGGCCGCTACGACAAAGCGGCTGGGAAGAATGGGGGCTGGCATGGCGGTGGTCTCGTCCTTCTGAAACATCCGGGAAAGGGCATCAGGTTTGATGTTGCGAGATCCCGGGCGGTAGGAGAGCGTGAAATTGAAGCGGGTAAAGAACAGAGACCACCGCTGTTGACGGGAGTTCAGCCTCCTGGCTGTTTGGATATACTCCAGGTTTTTGTGGTCTGTCCACACTACGAATGGTTCCTTTGACCCCTCTAACCAGTGCCGCCATTCTTCAAGGGCGAGCTTGACAGCCAACAGCTCGCGGTTCCCAATGTCGTAGTTGCATTCGGCTGGGGTTAACCGACGGGAGTAGAAGGCACAGGGGTGCATCTTGCCATCCTCAGCTGCTCTTTGAGAAAGCACTGCACCCACTCCCACGTCCGAAGCATCTACCTCCACCACAAACTGCCTTACTGCATCTGGCATCTGGAGGATGGGAGCAGACGTGAAACGTGTCTTGAGGATATTGAAGGCCTTATCAGCAGCTGATGTCCATTGGTACGGTTGTTTAGTGCTGGTTAGCGCCGTGAGGGGTGCAGCCACTGTGCTATAGTTTCTGATGAATCTCCTATAAAAGTTCGCAAAGCCCAGGAACTGTTGCAACTTTTTCCGAGACTCAGGAACTGGCCAGGAAGTGACAGCCGACACCTTCGTGAGATCCATCTGGATGCTGCCCTCGTTCACCACATACCCCAGGAATGAAACGGTTTTGGCATGGAACTCGCACTTCTCTGCCTTCACGAAAAGAGAGTTCTCCAGCAGGCGGCGCAGGACCAACTGGACGTGGTGCGTGTGTTCTGACAGAGTCTTTGAGAATATTAAAATATCGTCAAGGTACACAAATACGAACGTATTTAGCATGTCCCTGAGGATATCATTCACTAGGGCTTGAAAAACTGCTGGGGCATTGGTGAGGCCGAAGGGCATGACGAGATATTCATAGTGGCCGGTTGGTGTGTTGAACGCTGTCTTCCATTCGTCTCCCTCCCTCATCCGCACCAGATGGTAGGCATTGCGAAGGTCCAGCTTTGTGAATACGGTGGCTCCCTGCAGCAGTTCGAAGGCAGACGAAAGTAAGGGCAGTGGGTAGCGATTCTTAACCGTGATGTCGTTCAGACCCCGGTAATCTATGCACGGACGAAGAGAACCGTCCTTCTTGCCGACAAAGAAGAATCCCGCTCCTGCGGGGGAAGATGACGGTCTAATTATCCCGGCGGCAAGAGAGTCATTAATGTAGTCCTCCATGGCCTTTCTTTCCGGGGCTGACAGTGAATACAGACGACCCTTGGTAGGTGCTGTGCCAGGCAGGAGATCAATCGCGCAGTCATAGGGTCTGTGTGGGGGTAGAGATGTCGCCTTGGATTTGTTGAACACCTCTTTCAGGCTGTGGTAACAGGCCGGAACATTGGATATGTCGGGGGTAGCGCTAGGTATTTCCCGGTGAACGGGCAGGGTGGCCCCCCTTAAACAGGTCTGGTGACAACTCCTTCCCCACTCACGGACTGTTCCTGTCTCCCAGTCGATGTGGGGGTTGTGCTGACGGAGCCACGGGTATCCAAGAATGAGTGGTTGGCCAGGTGAGTGTAGGAGGTGAAACTGGATGGTTTCCTGACAGCAGGATTGTCACAGGGACGGAGATATGAGTGACAGTGCCAAGATGATGCCCATCCAGGGCTCGTGCAGGAATGGGTTGTGTCAGTAGATGATGGTTCACGCCCAGTTGCCGTGCAAGCTCAGGGTCCATGATGTTTGCTTCGGCTCCGGAATCCACAAGGGCGGCCAATGTATGAGTCTTGTCGGAAAGCTGAAGGCGGAGATGAAGCAGGGTTTTTCGGATGGAGGGAGACTGAAGATTTGTTGAGCTCACCCGGATCTCCCCTACACCTGGTGAGCTGCGGCTTTTGCCGGACAAGTGGCGACACGGTGATTTTCACCACCACAGTAGAGGCAAAGGTTGGAGCTCAGACGGCGCCGACGCTCCTCGGGAGTCAGAGAGGCACGGCCAATCTCCATGGGCTCAGGCTGATTGAGTTGGCTTTGGGACTTGACAGGCAGGGGCTGGACAGAGGAGGTATCGACCCGAGTGCGGATGGCAGGTTGACTGAGACGGCCCTTCTCCCTCCTCCGGGTCTGTATACGGCGGTCAATGCGGACGGCAAGGTCAATGGCGCCATCAAGCGTTGAGGGCGGGTCATGGGAAACAAGCTCGTCTTTGATATAGTCCGCCAGGCTATGGAGGAAGGCTTGCACCAGTGCCTCTGGGTTAAACGAGCTTTGACTGGCCAGGGTACGAAAGTCAATGGAGAAGTCTGCCACTGTCCGATTGCCCTGACGGATGGTGAGCAGAGCTTGTGACGCTTCGGCTGTTGGCGAGCCTAGGTCAAAGACCTTTAACATCTCCTCCTCAAAGGCACTGAAGGAGGCACAGGCTGGGGTTTGACGGTCGAATTCCGCCGTTCCCCACAACCGAGCTCGACCGGTGAGATGTGTGATGACATACCCCACCTTGGCTCCCTCTGTTGAGAAAGTCCTGGGCTGTAGTGCGAACTGGATTCGGCAGCTGCTCAAGAATGGCCTTACTTGCTTCTGGTTTCCATCAAAACGTTCTGGGTTCCCAATCTTTGGTTCAGGAGCGTGGGGATCTGGTGGCAGCACTGCCGGGCCTGCAGAATTGGGACCTCCAGCGGAGGGATGAAGGAGTGTCGGTGGTACAGGAACAGAAGGACCAGGGGTGGGTGCAGGTGGAGTAGCCGGGTTTGAGAGTAGTTGCAGGGCTTGGGCTAGCTGTTGTTGCTGCATTTGGAACTGTTGCTGTTGTAGCTGAAACTGTTGCTGCTGCTGCTGAAGCTGTTGCTGTTGCTGCTGGATCTGTTGTTGCTGCTGGTTGAATTGCTGTTGTTGTTGGTTGCCTAGCTGGAGAAGGGAAGCGATGTCGCCAGCCATCCGATTTATGTCTCCCTCAGAGCGTTCCAGTCGCTGTAGGGCAGTCATCTCTGGCTCTTCTTCCATCGTGGTCAGCGAGTGCGCTGGGTCCATGATGGTCAGATCGTTCTGTCAAGGACAGAAGAGGACCCAAGAGCGCAAGTTCAAATTCAGAGTTCTTTATTGAAGGATTCAGGGGGGAAGAGGAGTGAGATGATTGTGAGGTCTTGGGAGGTTCCGGTTCCAGGGGTGCTAGGTGTGCCAGGGATGTCAGGGGTTCCAGGGGTGCTTGGGGCTCTGGGGTCTTTCAGGGTCCTGTGGGTTACCTGGGCTCCGGGGGTCACCAAATGTCCGGGGGTGTCCAGTCCAAAGTACTTAGTGTGTGTGTCCCCCAGTGATCGAGCGGCGTATTGGGCTGAGGGTGGTGAAGCGTCTGGGCTCTCTCATCTGGTGGTCGGAGACCTGGGGGAACACACACACAACAGCAATATGAATGGCAGGCAGAAGTACCGATCAGGGCTGGGCAATAATCGTGGTGAGAGACAGAAGGCAGAATCGAGTTACCGGAGGGGCTGAAGATCGGAGAGTAGTCGAGATCCAGAAGGCAGGTCGGGATAGCCGGGGCAGTAGAACAGGGAGGCAGTCAAGAACGGATCGGAATCACAGGTAGGAGTCAGAGGGTAGACAGACAGGCAGGTTACTGGTCCAGGTATGAAGACGATCTGACAGGGCTTGGCTGAAAAACAGGGCTATATATACTGGGAGAGGTTAGTGGAGAAATGCAGTGCAGCTGGCAGAGTAATTAGAGCAGAGTGGGGAAAGGTGAGGAAGGTGAGTGGGAAATGCAGCGCAGCTGGCCAGGTAGCAAGAGCAGAGCAGGGCGGAGCCAGGTGGAGCTCGTTAGGCAGAGTAGGGAGAGAGTGAGCAGAGTGGCAGAGAATTGAATGCAATTAAGGTTGTTACCCAGGGGAGAGAGTGCTCATGACACATTTCTCAAAGATTATTTAGACACATCAGAAGATTCTTAACTATTCAAACTATGTTGGATACATGCCCTTGTCTATTAATTTAAAAAAATCAGTCTTGAATATCCAGCCCCTTGTGCAATATTCTGTCTTAAAAATATTCATACTGGTTTCTTATTCTGATTTGTTGTTGTTGTTGTTGTTGTTGGTGTTGTTGTTGTTGTTGTTGTTGTTCTGTGAAGCCTAAGATTACATTACATTTGTTACAAGTTCTTTTTTTAGCATAATTGAAAATAATAATAATACAAAAATCGAAATCGAAATGTAACTGTAATGTAATAAATAGTTATCAGCTGATGATGAATTAAGCTATAATTGATTTAGCAGATTGGCTGTAAATTCCAAATAACTTTGTGCTTTTATTTTCGAAGATGTTCATACAATGCAATATTTTGAAAGGGTGATGAGCTAGGGCAGGGGTCCCCAAGATTTTTTCTCTGTGGGCCACATTATCGTTCCGGACTGTGACCAGGGGCCGGGATCAATCATGTGGGCTGTATACTAGGCCACTGTCCGTTATAGCCATCATTTCCAGCACAAAATAGTTCATCATCATCAAGTGATTTGCAAAAGAAGTGAGTACTTCACATGTTTTTCCATTTGAAATACCACAGGTGTTCCTTTTAATTTCTAATAACCATGTAAAAATAGCGAGGGAAGGTTAGGAAAATATGGTGATTGACAGTTTATGAGTGATACAATAGAAATAGTAGGCCTGTTTATATTACAGTGAGATGGGAGACTATCAAGACAAGAAACGTCTGATGATTCACACTAGGTTGATGAAAATTAAACTGTAGGAAGTCCTGTTGATAAACAAAATAAAATATTTAAAAAATATATTTTATCATAGTTTTTTTTCTGTGAGGATTGCTTCTTTGGGCCAGTTCAAATGGTGAGGTGCAGAGAGGTGGTGGACCGCATCCACCCCCCGGGCCTTAGTTTGGGGACCCCTGAGCTAGGGGGTACCCAGCAAATTCAAAGTAGTACCGAAGCACCACTTAAAACACCTACAAGTCGCCCCTGCTTCAGCACATGTCATGGTCTGCATTATCTCCACAATCCCTCCTAACAATTTCCTGTACCAAGAACCTGCACACGAGCCATTGGTTTCGGTTCGGTTCTGGGTAGGTGTATACTTTTTTTGGTTCTGTTTTGGTTCTTATTCGGTTGGCAGGAAATGGTTTAATCTTGGTTCCCAGAACGTTATGTAATTCCACCTTGTACTTACATCTACACCTCTATATAGCCTACCCAGACTATATTTTATTCATAGTAGATTACTTTAATGTCATCATTGTATTCTAGCCACATACAGCTGTAGCAAACTGTACTGTTTCACATAGGCCTACAATATATCATGTGAACACTGCCTTATCTAATCTACATGAAGCCTCTTCGGAAATACAGTAACTTGGGTCAGGGCATGAACATAGCGGGCCTTTTTCTCTCCTCTCCTCTCCTTTCCTTTCTTCTCTTTTTTTATTTTCCATTCTTCCCTTTTCTTGTATTTTCTTTGCGTTTTTTCCTGTTCATTTTCATGTCTATCTGCACTGAGAGTCTGTGCATGGCTATTCCCTTCATCTCAGCGTTGTAATACATGAATCAGTATCAGTATGAGGCCTACAAAACAGATGTTAAAGGCTGATATGGATGATATGGCCACTGTCTCAGCAACCCCCCCCTCACTCACACACACTACTTTCTTTCTTTCTTTCTTTCTTTCTCATTTGCATTTCTGTCTCTGTGTCTGTCTCCGTCTGTCAGCCTCTCTCTCTCTCTCTCTCTCTCTCTCTCTCTCTCTCTCTCTCTCTCTCTCTCTCTCTCTCTGTCTGTCTTTCCGTGTCTCTCATGTTCTAACCATGCACATGCCCCTCTGAAATTGGGACGATGTTATGTTATGTTATGTTATGTTATGTTATGTTATGTTATGTTATGTTATGTTATGTTATGTTATGTTATGTTATGTTATGTTATGTTATGTTTTTGTGCCTCTGTATTCCAAGAATTTATATTAACAGTGTTTTGAAATTCATTTTTTTTTTTTTAAATCTCTCTCTCTCTCTCTCTCTCTCTCTCTCTCTCTCTCTCTCTCTCTCTCTCTCTCTACTGTGCTTCTCTAAGTGCTGCAGTGCTGGGATACTCATGGGCTGGGTCACATGAGGTGTGTGTGTGTGTGTGTGTGTGTGTGTGTGTGTGTGTGTGTGTGTGTGTGTGTGTGTGTGTGTGTGTGTGTGTGTGTGTGCCTGTGCGTGCGTGTGTGTGTGTCTTCTCAGTAGTAGTCTGGATAAGGGACACATGAGGCCGGAGCCACAGATGCCATTTCCTCCCAGTGTTGCTCATGCCTGCACAACACACGGGGGTGCCACACACACACACACACACACACACACACACACACACACACACACACACACACACACACACACACACACACACACACACACACACACACACACACACACACACACACACACACACACACACACACACGCAAACACACACACACTCCTTCATGCATGCACAACACAGGAGTGCCATGGGGACTCGCACCACACTCAAGCAACTCAGAAACAGTACATGTGTGTCTGCTGTTTAGGGATTGCTGGGGGAGTGTGTGTGTGTGTGTGTGTGTGTGTGTGTGTGTGTGTGTGTGTGTGTGTGTGTGTGTGTGTGTTCGTGTGTGTGTGTTCGTGTGTGTGTGTGTGTGTGTGTGTGTGTGTGTGTGTGTGTGTGTGTGTGTGTGTGTGTGTGTGTGTGTGTGTGTGTGTGTGTGTGTGTGTGTGATTCTATGTGACTCTTTGCATGTGTGTGTGTGTGTGTGTGTGTGTGTGTGTGTGTGTGTGTGTCTGTTTGTGTGTGTCTGTGTGTCTGTGTGTCTGTGTGTGTGTGTGTGATTCCGTGTGTGACTCACACATCTGAGCTTTGCCCCAGTGGTCATGGACAAAAGGAACATTGCGTAAAAACAGGAAATTTAAAATGAACACCTGACATAATTCCATAATTTGGTTAGTGTTCATTTAGTTAGTATTCATTCACTTGTATGGTTAATAGATGTAGGCCTATTTGCCGTCATGTGTATTCTGAGCAATATTAGCTGGAAATTCTAGCAATATTCATGGACAAAAAATGCATTTTGTGTGCATTGCAGTAATAATAGTGCTAGCATCATTACTCTAATGCAGACTGAATGCATTTTTGTCCATGAATATTGCTAGATTTTCTATTCATAGTTTGTCCACAAATATTGCTCGAAATCCATAAGACTATGGTGAGTGGGGGACGTGAAACATTCTTTTTTTACAGTAAGATTTTTGGGATTTTTGCATTTATTCAAGACAGGACAGTGAGGGACAGGCAGGAAATGTGTGTGGGAAGAGAGACAGGGAGGGATCGGCAAATGACCCAGGCCGGAATCGAACCCAAGTCTCCTGAATCGATTCTGACGATTGGTTTGTGGCACTGTAGGCTACAGGAAGTAAGCCTGCCTCCCAGCTAGCATGACAGCTAATGCTATTGCTATTGTTGTCAGGTGCTGAGAACGATTGAAATCTATTTTATCCCAACAGTCTGCTACAGACACCTGCTGTGTCTGCCTGCTGTGAACATATTCTTCATAAATGGCACACCACGTCCCCCTGCTAATGCTCGTTTCAAGATGGAGGAAAACAGATAATTTGTTTTTAATCTAGAGCCTTATTGACATAAAAAACAAAAACGACAAAATTACCAATACACATTACAACAGTGTACCAATCTAACAAGTGACAAGAATCAAGACATCACTTTCTCATTAACAGCATACACAAGTTGTGGAAATGAAGACCCCCCCCCACGAAAAAAGAAAATCTGTTTTTTTTTCCTCCTGGGGACAGATATGGTGCACAATTTATTCCATTACAGTATTATGCTTAGATTTTGTTTTTATCCAAAGCGACTTACAGCTATTTTAAGTACAGGGTAGGCCTATTTGTTACAGTCCCTGGAGTGGTGTAGGGTTAGGTGCCTTGCTCCAGTGCACCTCAGTCATTGAGTGAGATAGGGATAGGCAAGGGTGGGATTTGAACCTGCAACCCTCTGATCTAATGTCCATCTCCTTAGGCCATGGCTGTCCTTAATCATTCATGGGGGAACAGATAGTCAGTCACCCTTGTAGCCCAAGAGTTGCCACTTTGAATCCCGACAAAGCCAGGAGAGTGGGGTGACACATTAACCAGCGTTCTCCTATTGTAGATATCCAAGTCATAAATTGCCATTAAGATCATAATGTTTCATTTTGAAAAGGCATAATAATATACTGTATACTTTGTGAATGTTTATTTAGCCACAACCAGCCCACTTTCTCTGTGTGGTCAAGTCTGTGGACTTACAAGAACACTAGGCAAGAAACACCACAGAAGGTCTGGGCAATGTTGCTGGCTGGGGATATTCTACGCTCAGTGGAATGGAGCCAACGATTTACCTGTTTAAACAATGGGAACCCCCACACCTTGGAGACTGATGGGGAATGTAGTTTCAACTACAAAAAGGAGAAAAACTAGGGAAACACATACATTCTCTGTTGTTGCTGGTAGGGGAAGGTCACAGGCAGGGCCGGTTTTAAGCATAGGCCGGCTAGGCGGTTGCCTAGAGCGCAATGTGAAGAAAGAGCGCCGAAATGGAGCTCTCCGATGCATAATTTTGCGATATGGAGGTTTTTTTTATGAAGTCGCAATCAACAAAGCGTGGCGAAAGCGCTCCTCACGGCAAAACGCCCCTCAGCCAATAGTAATATCGCTTTCAACTGTCTCAGGGAAGTCTGTGAACCAATAAACAGACAGTCCTGAGAAAGGGGGCGGGACGAGTGACAGCGTGCGATATGTTTTGAATTTTGGAGACTCACTCGAGAGACAGAAAGGGCAAGCGCCAGCAGTGTTGCTCTGCCGGGTGGAGAATTGTTATGTTCTCATTAAACCAGTCATTGCATGATGCAGGAGTTGCAGAGTGTGTTTTGGAACTGTGTAATTTAATCAGCAACCGTTTGTGATAATGGAAAGCCTAATAGTTATGAGGCTACTGTTTGGAATTAGAGGGAAAAGAGCTTTGCTTTTGATCTGAGAAATCGCTAGTTAGCATGCTAACATTAGCCAAGTATGCCAAGCAATGAAATCCAGTAAAGTAGCTGTTAGTATTAGCCTACTCACTAACACCCACCTGACATCATAATACTTGCTTATGTTGACAAGCAATGTAAAGTAAGACTGGTGCAATGTTTTAAACAATTTTAGCTGCCAAATCTTCTCCCATCCACTTGAATGAATTAGGCCTACCTGCTTGTTGTAAGCTTAAAGAAACATTGTTTCCAGACCAGAATGACATAGGCCTTCATTAATCATGTAACAGAACCATGCACAGCATGTTTTCATGCTGAGTGATGTAGTATTGCAGACAAGTGAGGCTATTTACTATATTTTGTATATTATGAAATTCAAAAGCGTGACAGCTCTTCTCCCTTTCTCTCACCCTGTCCCTCCAGTTCAAACACATAGATAGCCCCCTTCTCATTCTCCTACTCACAAATGCACCACTATTTCCAGTCCAGAAATGAAATTGGTTTGGAATCATAGACAGCACAAATGTGTATCTTATTAAAATTCTTATGCTGCCATGCTTTGTGATGCTGTAGGTAGTGTAGATAGGCTATCAATGCAGACCTCCTTGGTAGGCCTATTGTCTACACATGCATTTTACATGCAAATGTACTGTATCACTCTCCTGGCATTTCAATTCCATTTTACAATTCAAACACATTGATAACCTCCCTCTCATCTGGGGTTGGGGGCACCGCCACCATTACATCCAAGACACCACACAGTGAAGGTACTTTCAGGCGACTCAATCTGATGTGTTGGTCGGCTGTCCAAAAGAACCAGAAATCCATTTGATGCAAAACAGTTATTGTTCTTGATGCTATTTAGTTAAGCTTACTACCGGTATTACTCTTGTATTCTGTAAGGTCTAAAAAAGAGGGTTTTTTTTCTTTCAAAACGTTGGTGGGGGGGGGGGTTGCGCCAGAACTCAAACTCGCCTAGGGCGCCAAATAAGCCAGAACCGGCCCTGGTCACAGGAGTCCAGAATTCAAAATGCTTTAATTATTTGTAACTTCATTCCAGATGCTTTGGATAAATAAACCCACTAAAATCAAGATAAAGATCAAGAAAAAAATTAAAAGAACACGCTGGATTCCAGCCAACACATAGTAAGTTTGGGAAATGATTTTTAAACGGTTTTATAAAGCTTGAAGTAGAATGGCTAAAATCCAACACTATCCATCCCCCTTGGCTGAGGGATTCTAAGCATGGTACCATGTCCCACACCAGCGCTCTCCTATCCTCTATCCTCCCCCTTGGCTGAGGTACCACGTCCCCACACTGCTGCCTTGCAGCGCTTGCCGCTCTGCTGCCTTGCTGGTGAGGCATACCCGTAAATGCAATTCCATTGGAGTGTTGTGCTGTGGTGTGCCACAGCCAGTTTTCTTCGTGTAAAAACAGCGACCATCTCGGAAAACAGTTGCACCCCAAATACATTAATGATTTTCCTGTTGATTTTGATTACTTCAGACATGCATAATGTGCATTATTTACCTGCTCTGTTAACCAAACACACATGATTTATTTCAACCACTGCTTATTTCATATGTAAATGGGCAACACTTTCTAAATAAAGTCTTGATAATGGTACTTTCAAATGAGCTCCTTCCAACGCCATGCGAAGAGAGGACTTGTAATCTAATTAAAATAGCCAGTAGCTGGAGAGGATAGGAGAGAGGGATGAGAAGAGGAGAGGAGAGGAGAGGAGAGGATAGAGGGATGAGGAGAGGAGAGGAGAGGGGCTGGAGAGCGGGATGTGGAACCAGACAGCTGAGGATAAGCAGTAAATGATTGGAGGGGGGCGCACATCTAACAGGTGCCGAATTAAACGTGATCATATAAAAAAGAAAGAAGATCCGCACACCACTTTATTATACACAACGTTTCAACCAGCATGGTCTTGGTCTCATAGTTTTTAGCCAGTTGGCAACCTGGCAGTTGTCAATGAGAAATTACATGGCAAACAACAAACAATGGTTTCGAGAAATGCACCCCAGTGTTGGTATTAATACTGGTAATGTAGGTGATTAGTAACTATTGTAGAGATTAATACCCACTAGAGCCTTATCTCCTACACCTGACGAAACCATACTGGTCGAAGAATTGCGTGTAATAAACTGGGAGCAGCAACAGTGTGCGGATATTCTTTATTTCATTACAGCAGAGGACAAGCACATCGCTGGGTGCCATGCAGGGCTGGAATAAGATGGCCTGGGCCATAGGCTACAGGTTGCTGTGGACCCCCTGTATGTCAAGTTTCACAACGAATTTACATAGACAGTGCAATGATTATGAGGTTACGAATTAAGGACAAAATGTCTACCAATGGCTACACAGCTGTAAGTGACCATAGCACTCCCGTGTCCCGGGACTAAAGTAATCTGGCATACAGGGCATTTGCCCGGTGTGCCGACAGTCGCCAGGGGGCGATGCTTTTTTTGGATTTTTTATTTTATTTTAAAAACCATTTAAAAACCTTTATCATTTACCTTTACCATTTAAAAACCTTTATTTTTAAAAACCTACAATTTAGACGGGGCGGCCCATTAGTCCAATTAGGGGTGGTTGTGTGATGGGCTGGTCAATGTTGAAAATGCCCAGACAGTTTTTTTGGTCCCAGTTCATCCCTGCCAGGGGTGACTCCATGTGTACCAACTTGATCCCGTTGGCCAATCAGGTGGCTGCTATCCGGGGGGCGAGCCGCCCATGTGCAGTGGCACAAAAAATAACTTGTCGCCGCCTCGTGTCGTGAGGGAGCAAACATGCCTCCATGTCCACCCACTAATGTAAACTGCATATCAAGTGGTGGGGGATGGAGGGATGGAGAGCTGGGGGAGAGGGAGGGATGGAGTGTGTTTGTGTGAGAGAGAGAGAGAGAGAGCGAGAGAGAGCGAGAGAGCACCTGTTTGCTTTGGAGACCATTTAGAAAGAAGGAAGATAAGAAAAAGAAAACAGTGAGAGTGCAAATGCAAAAACGCATACAAACCTTGTTTAACCCCCCTTGTCTATACACACACACACACACACACACACACACACACACACACACACACACACACACACACACACACACACACACACACACACACACACACACACACACACACACACACACACACACACACACACACACACAGCAGTATTCCATAACTGTTCATTTTCAGCTGATTAAAAATAAAACATTAGTCATTTGAGGGTGGCTACGGATTTCTACACTACATTCAGGAAAATGCTCCACTCGCCCAACCCCCCCCCCCACACACACACACACACACAACACACACAAAAGTAATCTAAAGCTATTACATTCCATTGCACCGGCGCGAGCGAGCACAGGCTGACTGGAAGGGCCCTGTGAGATTTGCAAGCTGTTGCAGGAATATGAAATTGGCTTGTGGTGAGCAGTGAGTTTAGACGAGGCTGCCGGGTGGGCATCCCCGGGGGGGAGCGTGATGAATGCTGGTGCTATTGCTATTGCTTTCCCACCAAGACCTGGAAGTGTCAATGATTACAGGACATGGTGTAGTGTCTGGGTACCATAGCCGTGCCGTACTGCAGCATCGGTTGCACAATGGCTGTTATGTGCTGCTGTGAAGGATATGGCTGTTTGCTTTTTGCATTTATGTTGAATGTAATATTAGACCTACTAGAAATATGTATCAGCTCATAATGAAATAAGAGGACTTACTACAAGCATTGTAAAACACATACCACAAAAAACATACAAAATACCACAACAAATATATTTCAAATAGGTAGAATATATGACATGCACAGGACTTTGAAAAAGTTTTGGCAAAAAATGAGTGACTGGTAGCTCAAAAAGTCGCAGTGTCTTCAAAATGTATTGGGTGCTCTTGGATGAAGGGGGTCAATCAAATTCAACAAAAAAGGTCAATCCATGCAACTCCAAGTAAACAAAAAGGAAGCAAACTAAAACTTACTAACTTCTGGCTAAATCATGATTAAAACAGTTGGCATGCTTCGACTACAGGTCTTGATCAGGGCTTAGTCTCTGGCTAGTGTCCACAGTGGGGCTTCACAGTAATTCACAGAAGCACGTTCACTAACCCATTTAAGCTTGACGCTGCATACACTGCATAGACCCAAGTGCTTGGAGCGACATAGACGCTGTATTCAGGCTCTTGAGTTTTGATTTATTTCGTAAAAAGATGCCTTTCATGATAAACAACAGGTAGGGGGATGGTGGAGTGAGGGGTAAAGGTTCAGTTGTCCCGGGCCCTTATGTGTTTTGGGCGGGGGGGGCCTTTCAGATGATTTTGTCCTGGGCCTAGCCAAAGACTAGTCAGAATTGCCTGTACTTACCTGTAACTTCGGTCATGGTATTCAGACAGCTATGTAAGTAAGAAATATCAGCGGTTAGGGGAACAGACCATTGCACCAAGTGTTTAAAAGACTGTAGAACAAGTCCAGAGAAAGAAACTATATTTTAAGTTTTTTAGGTGACCTGGATTTGATCTTGGTTCTGGGTCTGGGTCGATAAAAGAATATTTCCACATATAAAGCAAAGCAACCGATGGAGTCTCTGTCATCAAAAATATTTCTTTGCTGACCAGTCGGCCGGCCAGTAGGGATGTGCTGCATGGTGCAGAACAGAATTGGATTAACCTCTCCAGGACCTAAGTGGAAACAACCACTGCTTACAGTGATGGACCAAAAAAGTTTTTAAAAAAGTCCAAAAGTGCAAAAAAAAAAGGAGGGAGGTGAAGATGAAAGCCAGGAGGGCTTGGTTTTGGTTTTCAGTTTGGGCTTTGAACATTTCCTCAATCTCATACAATAAAACTGGGATGCCTGTCAGTGATAATGGCAAACAAAAAAGCAGCCAACTCACAGATTCATCTTGAAGGCTCCACATGTTTTTCATGCAGAATATGAAGAAGTCGGGTATCAGTTAAATTACATTAACTATTATGCAGCATTCGCTATGGTATTCAAAAAGATATGCCAAATAGCTTGTATTGGAACCCATTATGCTTTGAATGCAGAACATTTCCCTGCACTCATACCTTCTCGCAGAGTTTTGGATTCTAAACCAGTAGTCATGAAATTTCTATTTTCTACTTGATTTGCGCTCAACTGTTTGTGAAATATTAAAATCATTACTTGAGGTGGTGTCGGTTGACCGGTAGACCCTATCAGCAGCCTGTTTCAATTTTTGCTCCTGCTTCCCTGCTTGATGTCTTTGACATACAGATGGGTAGGGTTTAAAATTACATAATTGTTGTTGCTATTTGGTTTTCTTTATCCCCTTAAGACACTGCATTATAAATTAGCTGTTACCAGAATGGCAATGACCAAGTCGTAATGTATTACTAAAGGCCCCGTTCACTGTCATAGTAGTGTAGTACTATAGCAGTTGACTTTCAATGCTTATTACAGCGTGCCACAGGGGGTGCGGCGTGCATTAAGGGGCTACGTCTGTACAGATATTAGCATGGCATCATTATGGTGGCGAAACAAACCTGAAAAGAACATTGCTGTGTTTTGTCAACTCTAGCACCCTGTACCATCAGGATGTACACACAGTAATACATGGTAATGTCCCCAAACATTAAAGTGCTTTGCTTTACCCCAGTAAGGCACGGCCCCTATTATAAGTGTTCTGTTACAAGAATGGCAATAACCAAGTCGTAATGATACCGGTATTACCAAGGGCCCTGTGCACATAGTGGTGTAGTGCCATGGTAGAAAATATTTTTCAGTGCTTATTTCAGTGCTTCAGCAGTGGAACGGCACACATTACGGCCTCTAGGTTTTAAAAAGAGGTCTGTCAGTCTAGTCCCAGGAACAGACCTGCACGACCGCATACTGTGTATGCTTTTTGGCTATTTAGAAAAACAGTCTTCAGCCTTAAAATACTGTCTCTGAAGTTATTCCCCATCTTCATCATGCACCTGCAGCAGGGTGAAAGAAAGGTGTTTTGCAGTGATTTGCTTTGCTGCCCTTCATGGGCTAAAGACCACACCAAAGATCTTGTGGGCTCAATCGTACCCTTTCCCCATATCTGGCCACACTAACAGTGTTGCCAGATGTGTCTGATCAAATCCCGCCCAAACGATGATCAGAAACCACCTGAGGTCGCTAAATCACGCTCAATTTCAACAAATTGTATGGAGTTCTATGGGCATAAAAATGCAGAAAAAACGCCAAATGGACGATTTTTTACTGTTTTTACCCGCAGACGACTATCCCAAGCAGCCCAATTGGGCGGGTAACAAAAGTCTGCAATAAAAGTTCTGAACAAAGTTCCAACTTCGACCTCCCTGCTATGATAAAATCACAAAGGAAATTATTCTAAAATATGCGTAGGCATTCAATACTCGCAGGAGCTCTTCTGAAGCCTTAAGGAAGAAGAAATCCGCACTCACAAACTGCGTCTCATTATTTATTTATATTACCACCATGTCCAAAAAGCAAACGCGTTTCGGCTAACAAGCCTTCATCAGTGCGTGGTACCACTCTTCTCTTCTGAAGCCTCCTTCACAAGCATCATAGTCTATGGCGTTGAAAACATCATTCCCTCTCAGCGTGCCTTCTCATCACCACATGACTTCAGATCCATATACAGGAGCTACGCTCAGATTACGATGGCCTTGGGCCGCTACGTTACAGGTTGCTGGGGGGCCCCCCCAGAAGTCGAATTCCTCGACAAATTTACATAGACAGTGCAGTGATACTACTCAACACAACAGATGTTGGGCAGAGAAACGGTAAAGGTCGGAATGCTTGGCCATTATGACACAGGGACCATGATCTTGGCCGTTATGAGTCATCCTCGCCAGACTGTCTTTCAGATCAAAACAATTGTGTAGAACTAAAGGCAGTATGGGAGTTCCCAGGCTAGGGGGGCCCAAGGCTGCAGCCATATCAAGCCTGTGCATTAATCCGGCCCTGGCTATGCTACATACGTAGATCTTAGAACCACACTCAGGCTCTTCATCCCCACACACCTTTATATCCATATCACTGCTCACATATTAATAAAGCTGTACACTCAGACCCCCTGCTGTCGCGTCAGCATAATTACAGTCAACATCACACCCACCATATACTGTATATATTTGCATTGAGAAGGTCATATATAATGAGCATTTCTGAAGTGAACTTCTCTGATAAACATCATACAGTATGTACTCTATCTCAACAGTGTTAATCCACATACTTGTACAAAGAACAAGTAAACATGCAGACACTCATGGAAATCCCATGCTGCTTTGCACAATCGTTCCGCTCTGAAAGACAGCATACCTAGTCTATACCCAGAGAACGGACAAGATCATGGCCCCTGTCTCTCTCGAAAGGCGATGACTGCAGTTTGTTTGAACAGATACAACTGACACGATTGGCTATGGCTACGTACTGT